>NW_026883999.1:0-52439 GCF_032173495.1 Musca vetustissima
TGTTATTTTGTTTGCTTAACTAGTTACGTATTGCTAAATAATATTGATTTTAAACCATGTGTGTCAAAAACCACATTTTGCATGAATATTTTGTGCAAAAAAAATCTCACTATGCCAAATTACAACCAATTTGATCGTAAAAGTACCTTAAATCGGTAGGTACGGTTATATGGGGCTATATCAAAACTTGGACCCAGGGGCCCCATTTTGGATTTCAATATTTGTATTGATATAAAAACCATCTGAGCCAAATTTTGGCCGCCTATGTCAAGTGGGTGGGCAGTTAATGAGTTTATACCCAATTTTTGGTTAAATACTCAAAATAGGTGCTTTTTTGTATGGGGGGTACCGTAAACGTGGACCTACATACATAAAATTTGGCATGGACATTTTGTACCCAAAAAGAGCACTCTGTGCTAAATTACAGCCAATTTGGCCTAAAAATGTGTCTAATAAGAAAAAATACCTTAAATCGGGAGATACGGTTATATGGGGGCTATATCAAAACTTGGACCCAGGGTCCCCATGTTAGATTTCTATATTTGCTTTGTCATTAGAAACATGTGTGCAAAATTTTGGCCGCCTATGTCAAGTGGTTCGGCAGTTCCTGAGTTTATACCCAATTTTTGGGTAAATACTCAAAATAGGGGTACCTTTGTATGGGGGCTACCAGTAAACGTGGACCTACATACATAAAATTTTGCATGGACATTTGGTACCCCAAAAGAGCACTCTGTGCCAAATTACAGCCAATTTGGTTGTAAAATGTGTCTAATAAACAAAAAATACCTTAAATCGGGAGTATATGGTTATATGGGGGCTATATCAAAACTTGGACCCAGGGACCCCATGTTGAATTTCTATATTTGCTTTGTCATTAGAAACATGTGTGCAAAATTGTGGCCGCCTATGTCAAGTGGTTCGGCAGTTAATGAGTTTATACCCAATTTTTGGGTAAAAACTCGGGTATTTACCCAAGTATTTACCCACGTTTTTAAAGTATCGTAAAACTATTCATTCTAAATCGATTTGATAACAAAAATTCGGAAATAGGGTGTAAGATATTGTATTACCGAGTCAATATAGTAAATACCCAAATAAATACCCGCAAATGGGTATTTACCCGGCATTTACCCACCCCTTGGGTATTTACCCGGTAAATACCCGGTAAATACCATCTCTAGGTATTATGTCTTTGTGCATATGTTTGTACTAGGCAAAAATAATCGAGATAGACCCATGGTTCCTTTTGAGAATATACATAGAATCACTTTCTAAGTCGATTTATGCATGTCCGTCCGTCCGTCCGTCTGTCTGTCCATGTTAAATTGTAAACAAAGTACAGGTCGCATTTATGATCCGAATTAAATGAAATTTGGCATAGGTCACATATTCGGCCCAAGGACGAACCCTATTGAAATTGGGAAAAATCGGTTCAGATTTGGATATAGCTCCCATATATATATATATTTAACCGATTTAATGTAAACGGTCCCTATATATCTTTCGATTTGCACGAAATTTGGTACAGCCTAATCATTTAGGTCTAGAGTGATGTCTGCCAAGTTTCGTAAAAATTGGTCCAGATTTAGATATAGCTCCCATATATAGTTTCGTCCGATTTCATGTAAATGGTGCACCAAAGTCCCTATATATCTTTCGATTTGCACAAAATTTGGTACAGCCTAAGCACTTAGGTCTAGAATGATGTCTACCAAGTTTAGAGGAAATCGGTCCAGATTTAGATATAGCTCCCATATATAGTTTTGTCCGATTTCATGTAAATGGTGCCCCAAAGTCCCTATATATCTTTTGATTTGCACGAAATTTGGTATAACGTACTGAATTGAGCCTAGAATGCTGTCTGCCAACTTTCGAGAAAATCGGTCCAGATTTAGATATAGCTCCCATATATAGTTTCGTCCGATTTCATGTAAATGGTGCACCAAAGTCCCTATATATCTTTCGATTTGCACGAAATTTGGCATAACGTATTGAATTGAGCCTAGAATGATGTCTGCCAAGTTTCGTGAAAATCGGTCAAGGTTTAGATATAGCTCCCATATATAGTTTCGTCCGATTTCATGTAAATGGTGCACCAAAGACCCTATATATCTTTCGATTTGCACGAAATTTGGCATAACGTACTGAATTGAGCCTTGAAAGATGTCTGCCAAGTTTCGAGAAAATCGGTCCAGATTTCTATATAGCTCCCATATATAGTTTCGTCCGATTTCATGTAAATGATGCACCAAAGTCCCTATATATGTTTCGATTTGCACGAAATTTGGCATAGCGTACTGAATTAGTTTCAGAATAATATGTGCCAATTTTCGAGAAAATCGGTTCAGATTTAGATATAGCTCCCATATATAGTTTCGTCCGATTTCATGTAAATGATGCACGATTTGCACGAAATTTGGCATAACGTACTGAAAATCGGTCCAGATTTAGATATAGCTCCCTTTTATTATAGATTGATTATAAGTAATTGACGCACCAAGGATCCAATAGGCTGATAGGAACAAAACGTTCTGAAATTAGTATAACCTAACCTGTGACAAGTTTGTTTGAAATCGCTTAAAATTTGGATAGATTTTCCATATATATTTTCGCCCGTAAAGTGGGCATCAAACTCCTCATGTTAGTAAGATTGACATCAAAGTTTGCACAACGTACAAAATTGAGCATAGAATTACGTTATTCCTTTTTCTAGAAGTACAGACATAGCCCAAGGTAGATTCATATTTAGATAAATATCACATATTTTATTTCATCCAATTTCATGTTAATCGTCCTGTTTAATATACCCATAGTGGTGAAGGGTATCATATAGTCGGCCCCGTCCGACTTTACTACTTTCCTTACTGGTTTCTTAATCAAGTTTTGACAACACTAAATACCAATAACGGTAACCCCAACTATTCCCATTTTGAAAAATTGAAAGACATTTTTCAACCGTATCGCGTCATATTTGGTACCGCTGGAATGTACAACTCACGGCGGAGAGTATATTTTTATTGATTTATATATTTATTCCCCAAACTAAACACTTTGACAGACAAGGTAGACAAGGTGTGTTTGATAAAATGTTACAATAATAATTAATTTGATTTAATGTTACTTTTAACTATTGGAATCACGTAAAATCAAATCAGATTTACTGTAACCTAATCAAGCTGTCTTCGCTTGAACAACTTTCGCTAAAAAAAGTCATTTGGGAACTCCTATTGTGAACGACACAGGCCTACCTTGCGACCACATAACAAATTTACAAAATATCACGTACTAATGACTATTTGCAAAAAATCTGAAGATGTTGATGCCGACTTTAATACGAAACGTATGATTTTCCCAAAATGCGCAATGGGGCATTTGAACAAACAAGAACAATAAAAGGTTGGAAAAGTATCAACAATAACATGTTGGGCAAATAACAATCAATTTTTACGAGACTTGGGGAGAGAACAATCAATGTCCTTGTAAATCTCTTTAAATCCATTTTAGAAATTTCACAAATGCAAAAACAAATGTGTTTGGAAATTGATGTAAATATAAATGCTAACAACAGGTTTTAAATGTCATCATAGAAATTAACATAGTAGAAACGACATTTAAGGGGACCCCCCATTCTCGGGGTCAAAATTTTTTTGATTTAATTCGAATCTACACTAATTCAAGAATGTCCCTACAAAATTTCAAGTGAAAATCTCAAGAACTCTTGAAAATATTTTGGGGAGAGAACAATCAATGTCCTTGTAAATCTCTTTAAATCCATTTTAAAAATTTCACAAATGCAAAAACAAATGTGTTTGGAAATTGATGTAAATATAAATAACAACAGGTTTTAAATGTCATCATAGAAATTAACATAGTAGAACCGACATTTAAATTCTCGGGGTCAAAATTTTTTTGATTTAATTCGAATCAACACTAATTCAAGAATGTCCCTACAAAATTTCAAGTGAAAATCTCAAGAACTCTTGAAAATATACCGATTTATTGCGTCAGCATCAAGTGACGGCTAAAGGGCTTCTCAAACTTTAAACGCGTTTTTCTCTTTTGTGATTTTTTCTCTTTGGCTAATGACCCAATCGATTCCAAAATTTTATACGTTTCTCTGTGAGTGTATAGCTATCGTATGAAATAGGATAAAGCCAATCGGTGAAGATCTTCTTTATTTTTTAGCTTGGTTTTTGGTAAAAAAAATCGGCGATTTTCCAAAAATATTCCATTTACGGTAATCCCACATCCATGGTTGATGGTATACAAAGGTCGACCCTAATCGATCGACTGCTATACTTAATTTAAAATATTCAATCGCATTTTCTAGAATAGAACAGAATATTATTTGGCATGTTGCACTGAAAAATATTTTTAATTTATATCATTTTACACCAAATAATGAAAAAGTTCTGTGAAATTTCTACTAGTATTGTTAGACGTTAATCGGAATAAAATATTAAAACAAAATAATAATAATAAAGGTCGTGTAAATGCGAAACTGATGTAATAGATTATCTGGCAATCCATTAGCAGCACTCACACATAGAAATAGTTACATCAAAGAAAGGATATTAAAAAAGCGCGTTATATTTAAATAGATAGATGGTCAACAATTAAAAATTTTCAAGCAAACTCCAATTAATAAATCGGTATAATTTTTGCCGCTTAAAGGTAATTTATTTTGTATTTTATATTGCGTGTTGCCAGTTTAATATGGGAAGTAGGACATACAAGCTAAAAACCTGTGTACATAGCAGGTATCCCGGGCTATACCATTGTAATAACAATTCCATCTGGGTAATGTTTTTTCGTACATATATTTAACACCTGCATATAATGTTCCCTGAAGCTTGCTAACAACGTAGCCATTTCATTGTAGAAATTAGCTTTGTTAACAACATATTTGGTTTCATAAAACATGTGTATCTTCAAATTTATATGCCTGTCAACATTGGTATATTATTTACCACACTGTACCACAGCTTATTATGTCTTTGTGCATATGTTTGTAACCCACGGAGACATTTGGTATCTAATAAGAACTCATTGTACCAAATGTCAATAGGCCTTCATGCGAGGTCTGTTAGGATGCAACATGGACCCAAAATAATGTTTCTTGTTCTGAGGGGGTTATATTCTAAAATGTAGTCAATTCAATGGAATAAGTAGGACCTTTAAAAATGTATGTTAGGTTCTAAATGTTCTATTAGCTAATTTAATTCCAAATTGGTAGTTTCTCAAATTGTGTATGTGTTTTACAACAAAATATCAAACACTTAAAACATCTTGTAGTAATTACACCACTTCAAACATCGTGCAAACCTACATTTCATTTGTACAATGTCCTTAATTCTCTCTGATAAATTGTCTGTCAATCTTTTAATGACACTTGAATACTTCCAATTATTTTCAATAACAAACTTTTACATATACACGTAATAAATATATTATGACCGAAAATATATAATGTCCGGAATAATCAAAATGTATCAGTAATGTGGCAAATTTAGTGTTTATTCCAATTTGAAACAGTGACAAATTGTGCCTTTTATATAATAACTCATTATTCGTTACTATTATTAAAATAAATTAATGTTAATTGCGTCTATTTTAAACTATATACCATTTTATTCAAAATCTTTATTAAAATTTAACTTTCTCGAAAAGTACACAAAATTTTCCATTCGGTGCTTCAAATTAGATCCAACAACTTTTACAGGTAATATTACTGTGTTTTGCTTTGCGATAAAAAATACTCGTTTAAATGAAGAACGGAAAATATAACAGAAAGCATCTTATTGTTTTACGTGCATGCCTTTTGTTGTTGTATCAACATTGATATATTTCAGGGGGTGTTACAATTCCTTTTTCAGATATCCTTTTCATTACATTGGCCATTTCGATTCGCAATATTCCTAAATGTCGTTTCGAAATTGTCCGTTCAGATTAAAATAAATACACATTTTGCAAAGATTATAATTTGTTTGTTCTTCAATTCGTTATGTATCGTGTGGCAACATATTGGCGTACCATCGGGTGAAAATTTTCCCTTGGCAAATGGCGCATGGTTTTTATGTTTCAGTTTTTTACCCTTCACCACACTGTGGAACAGGGTATTATGTCTTTGTGCATATGTTTGTGCCAGGCAAAAGGAATCGAGCTTGCGCTTCCTATTAAGAATAACCATAGAATCATACAATTCTGCGTCGATTTATGCATGTCCGTCCGTCAGTCTGTCCCACCGTCTGTTGATCTTAAATTGTACAGAAAGTACGGGTAGCATTTATAATCGGATTTAAATGAAATTAGGTACATCTAACTTACTTGACCCAAGGACGTCCCTATACAACTTTCGATTTGACGAAATTACCTACATGAATTTCGTATTGCTTATTCTTGTTGATATTGACAGCAAATGCTATTACATTAACACTCCTACGTGCCAGTATTTGTCCGCTAGAACACATATCAGAATACCATAATAAAATATTTTCATTTCGACTAATAAACTTGCAAATTTACCAAAACCAATTTTTCAACAACTTGATATTGTGCATTGCTTTTATTTTGCCATACATTCGAATTCTTCTTCATTAATGCGAAAACATGTTGATAAACGGATGCGGGTGATAATTGAATAATGTAATACCATTATTACCTGCAGGGCAGGTAGACACATGAGAGAAGAATACATATCTAAAGTATTTTGATTGATTCATTAACTCCTTAATCAACATGTACATTTTCCTTTATATAACCCCCAAGGAAGAATCACCACGCAATCAAATAACATAAGTATGTCAAATGAAATGCTGAAAGCTTAGTGGCACACATTTACTAAATATAAGTTAAATAAAAATGCCATTTTTCGACCGTGTCGAATTTTATAACCCTCCACCACGCGGATACAACCACTCATACATAATAAGACCATCGCCAATCATACTTCTTGAAAATCATTGTTTTTTCCACACCTCGAAATATTTGTCGGAGACCTTATAAAGTATATATAATCCCGTTTCGTATTATAAAGAAATATGCATTAACCTTATGTCATGACTACTTGTTCGTTGGATAAGTTCGTTCAGCAAAAATTTGCTTCTTTAAAATTCATTCTATTCCATTAATGTCACACTTCATACCGAAATTGTATCTCACATTGAACCTTATTTTGAAACTTCATGAAAAAAAAACGAATACGCTTATTTAAAAATTTTATCACAGACTCACATTAAATTGAATATTTTTTACTTCATACATTAAAATATTGCAAATATAAGCATTGCATGTATTATTTCTGCGGTCATGTGTGTGTTGAAAGGAATTTCCCGATATTTAGATTTTTCTTTTCCACCCACAATTGGCCACAAGTCAGATATCAATTTTAACATCTGCGGTATACAATCATTGAGTATGGTTTTATTTTAATTTTATGTACCACAAAAATAGGCTAATGTTGAAATAAGAGCAAAGGTCATAAAATGAACAGAAAAATATTTTTACTGATATCCTCTTCCGCCTTCAACATTAAATGTTTATCATGAATCATAAAAATAACTGCAAATATATGCAAACATTCTAGCTATGATTTTGACTGAATATAATTACAAGCATCTCTATATAAAAACATAAATGCTTTAAAGGGAACGTAAAAATATTATCATTGTGGAAAGGACCTTCAAACAATTTTGCATTTTCTTGATGCTTCCCCGAGGTCAATATTCTCACATATTGACGCTTATAATAATACTGTTGTTTGTGCACCTAGAAATGCCGAACATGAGGATGTTTACCATAAATCTTAATGTAATAATTCATGCAAAACATTTACAATGTATTTATTTGAAAGACAATAAATTTTTGTGAATACTATATGTGTGTTTTATGCAGAAGTTTATGGCATATCGTAAATACGTTTATTTTCCTCAACAATTCAGAACTACAAATTACAGTCACTTTAAATCTAAAACCTCTAAATACATCGGATTCTTCTTTCTATGAACCTACAGCGTATATTTTCGGTAATTTACACCTTTCTAGAACACATAATTGAAAATACCGTAAATAAGCGAAATGTTTATATGTGGGTATGTCCAATCATGGGTCTATACTGAATATGTTCTGCAAATATGCTTCTCACAATCAATGAAACGATAATACAAAACTGCAGCCACTTCTATGGGAAAATGCTACTGAAACGTTAACAGTACCGAAAGTCGATTTTTATGTGGAGATTGTCAATACTTGGACCTGTTAGAAAGTTTTTTTTTTCTAAAAATTTGTCTTTCCCTTTTTGAACCCGGGTTCCCATATTACTTTTGGGAAAATTTTGGTGGAACTCATTATTATCGATTTTGCCTTTTCCGTCAATGATTTTAGTAGGCTGAAAAAATACCGAATGTTATGTTATGCTGTTATATGGGGGCTATCTTAAAATATAAACCAATGTATTCCATTTGCAATACCAAACATCCCAGGAGTAGGAGCAATGTGTGAGCAAAATTTAAAATATTTGGTATAAATATTGCAGTCCACATCTTGATTTCAACTGACGGACCTAATACCTAATTTATGAGATCTGCCTGGATCACATCATATTACAAAGCTACAAACCTTGACCTCTCTTGAACCATACAATTTCATAGCCATGTCGAAGGAGTGATATGTTCCGATGAATTTGTATAATTTTAATTATTTCGTCTGCATAACATAACATTGCTTACGACTAATTTGATTAACATTCATCTACCACCACTTTCTCATAATTTATATTCTGTTACATTGAATTTAATTTTGTATGAAACGAAATATTACATTGCTTCGAACCCTCGAGTCGTTAAGTCTGTTAGTCATTTACCTCACTTTGCGTTTAAAATTAAAACTAAAAGGAAATAAATGGGAAGACACGGACATTTTTGGCAAATCAGTCACCCACGATAAGATTTATTAATATTGGAACAAATGTTACTACGAAAACAACAAACACAAAACATTTAAATGAAATGGAATTTGCTTGGGAAACTCTTTAGAATTTCTCATTCCATTGATATTTTTAATACGCACGTCGCTTTTCTTCAATCTATGTGTCCAGTTTTTGATTACTGGAAAACCTTTTCTGAGTCACAGTCTCATTTTAGTTGGTGTTATACAGCGTGCGTATGCAAAGGGGAGATAAGTGTAAACCGCTTTACACGAGGTCGTAACGAGTCCATGTAAATAGTACATGGACATTTTAGCTTTTATGTGGGAAAGGTGTAGCCTAAAAGACATAACTATCAGAGACAAATTGGGGCAGGGGTCACCAAGACTCCTGTCACCACTGTTAATAATATTTTGAGAAAATAAAAAAGGACGATTTGATCCACACGATTTGCAGACGACGGTATAATACTTATATTGGGAAATAATTCTAACTTATTATGCAGAATATGCTGAAACACAAGAAATACAAAAATAGGACAATATAGAGACGTCAATACAATACAATTGATATAAGATACATGGTATCTTGTAAGGACCATTTACACGAAATCGGACGAAATTAAATATGCTTTGATCGCATAGATAGATATTTAAAGCAACTCATAGACATGCCATTCTTAATCTACAAAAATATCATGCCAATATGACTGACTTTGAGTCTATGGTGTACCATTTGTATGAAATCATGCACAATTAGGTATTAGAGCTATAGAAAATGTGGACCGATTTGAATCAAACATGACATACACCAACACCAGATGAAGTGGACCGATATGCTGCAGTTCCATTTTAATCGCATGCATAAAATCTGAAGAGCTACGTCAAAATCTAAACTGGTTTTAACAACCGACCTTACAATTCAGCAGACGGACGGACATGCATAAATCGACTCAGAAAGTGATTCTATGCATATTCTCGAAAGGAACCATGGGTATATATCTATGCACAAAGACATAATAAGACGCACCACAGGTGAAGGGC
The DNA here is from genome assembly GCF_032173495.1 of Musca vetustissima. Lineage (NCBI taxonomy): Eukaryota > Metazoa > Arthropoda > Insecta > Diptera > Muscidae > Musca > Musca vetustissima. Next base: position 9,970 of record NW_026883999.1, read on the forward strand.
GTGATAAATTGAAACACGTTCGTTGTTTTTATACCCTTCACCACACTGTGGTACAGGGTATTATGTCTTTGTGCATATGTTTGTAACAGGCAAAAATAATTGAGATATACCCATAGTTCCTTTTGAGAATACGCATAGAATCAATTTCTGAGTCGATTTATGAATGTCCGTCCGTCTGTTGTTGTTAAATTGTAAACAAAGTGCTGGTCGCATTTATGATCCGAATTAGATGAAATTTGGCACAGCTCATTTGTCTGGCCCAAGGACGAAACCTATTGAAATTGGGAAAAATCGGTTAAGATTTAGATATAGCTCCCATATATATTTTCGTCCGATTTAAGGTAAATGGTGGTCTATTTGCCCAAAATTTGACCAAATTTCATGAATATGTGTTCAGATTTAGATACAGCTCCCATATATAGTTTCGCCCTATTTTATGTTGATTCACCAAAGTCCCTGGAAATCTTTAATTTGTACGCATTTTGGCATAGCGTACTGAATTAAGTCGAGAATGATGTGAGCAAAGTTTCGTCAATCGGTTCAGATTTATATATAGCTCCCATATGTATTTTCATCCGATTTTATGTAATTGGTGCACCAAAGCCTCTGAAAATCATTCGATTTGCACGAAATTTGTCACAGTGTACTGAACTAAGGCTAGAGTGACGTGTGCTAAGTTTCGTGAAAATCGGTTCACATTTAGATATAGCTCCTATATATATTTTCGTTCTATTTTATGTAATTGGTTCAGATATAGATATATAACAAAAACGCGTCGTCTGTTAGGATAAATATGTAGAATATACCCAAAGTGGTGAAGGGTATCATATAGTCGGCCCCGTCCGACTTTACTACTTTTCTTACTGGTTTTTTTATTAAAGAAAAGTCCTTCTTGTTAGCGCGGGCATAATTTCCGATCACTTAAACATCCGAAACTAAAAATTCCAACCGTCATATATTTCTAGGGTTGTAATGATTGCATAAAATATTGCGAGCTCTGTCGTGATTTTAACAAATGATTCCAAACATGGATATCGGTCTTTAGTGGACTCCAATATGTGGGCATAACACAACCAAGTAAATTTAACATTCTACATTCCATGTGTAAAATATAAGAGAACCACATAAATGATTTTCTTTGTGGTTGATTCAATTATAAAGTACATTGTTTCCAGTGAATTTGTTGTCGTGATTCGAAACCTACTTCAAATGATTACAGTCGCCGCTACCTAATGGTTCTTGACATATATTACATTTTATTTCATGCTGAATTTAACTTATTATTAGATTCTGGAAAATCATTAAATTTTTGTCTCCAGGAATATATTTTGGTGAAATAAACATTGATGGCTGATCAAAAGCTCTTGTGATTGATAAGAATATAAATTTGGAAATAATGTTGTTAAACGTTCTTCAACAATATTATTATACATAGAGATTTAAATTGAATTGTTGGTAGATTTGTGATAGGATGTTTGGTTTTTGCATACAGACTTCGTATGTTCTTGTTCTTATTTTGCAATGTCATTACGAGTACACTAAATATTAGAAATGTACTATAAAATTATAATTTATTTGCATTTGCGTACTTTAATTGTACGACCATAAAGATGATTATGTCCTCATGGAAGTTTGGTTTAAATTTAGTTGACATGTTTTTGGCATGTCATTCTAATGTCTTATCTTTACCAGTTGTGTTGTCATGATGAGTTGTTTTTGAATACGACGTTATGAATAATGCACAAAAATACTATTTTCAAGTGAAACATGTCCACTGGAATAGAAAGAAAGTTTAACAGATAACGACAAATTCAGATTTACCTAATTATTCTGCTATGATAGGTGAACGCCTTTTTATTTTTTGTTTTTTTTTTTAATATATTATATTGTATAGATAACTTAACTTATTACCTGATAAAAGGGTCTTAAGGGAACATTCTCGATTTCAAATTTTCAAGATTTTCAATAAGTTGGAAAATCAATACCAAAGCTTGTTAAGGTTTGTAACTTTGCAGATATATATTTGAAGATTTAAAGGAAAAGAAAAGTAATTTACAAAATTTCTTTGTTGTTTTATGGGATTAAAGAAATGTGCTTAGAAAAGGTTAGAAAGGGTACATGTCTGGCTCTCGTATGAACTAGGATTATTGACTTCGCTCAAAAATCAACAAAATGGTGGACCGTTGAAAAAATATTTTTGAAAAATCACCTATTTTTGCCACAAACCAAGTTAAAAAATAAGAAAGATATTGTTCGATGTTTGAGAAGCCCTCTTGCCGTCACTTGATGCTAGCGCAATAAATCGGCTATATCTTCAAGAGATGTTGAGATTTTAAATTTCATAGGGACATTCTTGAATTGTTTTAGGTTCTATTAAATCAACATACAAAATTATATATTTCGAAACCGTGAATTGGGGAAGGGATGGTGTACTCTTAAAACATAATAAATCATAATGAAGCCGGAGATGAATTAATCAAGACACAATAGTAGCAACAATAGCACTGGTTTAAAATATGCACACTATGTTAATGCATATCACAATCTTTGCAGCATAAACGTATTTAGAACGGTTTGACATACTGCCATGCGTTGTTTTCCTTGGTATATGTTAAATATTTAAAGTTTTATATTTAACAGTTTCTGTATATTGTATGCACATTATGTCTCGTCCCGTCCATTATGTCCCGTCTTCATGTCCTATAACTACCATATTTTAGATATTCATGCAATTTAAAAACACTTCTATGTCAAACAGAGCTTTTACCACATATTGCAATATCGGATACGTTCATATGGCTTCAAGGATTTACAGGGTTTTTGATAAATATTCATAAACCCAGAACAAATAAAAACTGCATTCATATTATTTTTTGAAAACTAAACAATTATGTATTCCATTACAAACAATAACGTTTATTTTAGTTTTTATCTGGCACCCTGTAAGTTTTAGTGTATATATGCAAATACTTAAACCATACTGCTTACATCGTTTATGCTACATATTTTCTAGTTTTTTTCTCTATCGTTAGACATGTTGGTAAAATTATTTCCTTCACATCACAATTTACATACAAAACATACAGAGTGTATCGCATCAGCATTGACTTTACGGAGAGACTATATAATTGAATATTTACGGCGTTCAATTTAGACGAGTAGCTTTAACAAAATTTATTAAATAACATAAACATATTTTTTTAAATTAAAAAGATAGAGTGTATAAAGGCAGTAACGAGCAATAAAAATGCAAAGCCTTGCCTTTATGATATGTAATCACATTTGATTCAAAATAACGGTAACTAATATATCTCTTTTATTTAGCTATTTATTATTTCAATTAAAAATTTTCAAATAGTTGTAAAAGTAAAAAAATGACCATATAATTTCGCAGTCGATTTTTTTACTCATCACGTTTTGTAATCATAAATTTAAACAATGAAACAAGATTTCATACAATTATTAAATTTGTGCATATCCAAAATTGTATCACTTTATTAAATAATATTGACAAAGTTCCATGTGTTATGAACATACTGTGTGGTACTTTTGTGGCTAATTTTGTAGTTCACAAGAAATACAAAAATATGAATCACTTAGCAATACTCAAGCCACATTTAGAACAAAACAACCACAAAGAAATATAATACGGCAACATGTGGTGTGAAAAGTAAATGAAAGAAAGAATAAAACAAGAAAAGTTTGTTAGTCCAACCAAATTCCACAGTTTTTTTGAGGTTATGTAATTCTAATTCATTCAAGCTTTGAGATTGTATTTGTTTGAAATACAAAATTTTCAAAAGTTATATTTCTATGTCATATACTGGGAGAAATTTTGTAAAAAATGTTATTTCCAAATTTTAAGGAAGAAACAAATTTTATATTCAATGCAAATATGGCTGTTGATGATGCATTCTCCCATGTAAAGATATATTTGTTTCTGTTTTGCCCTTCCGCCATAGTATTGGTCACATATTTCGACTTGTTCCGAAAATATCCCCATTTTTTCGGTTAGTGTATGGAAACAAAAAGGAATGAATGACAATTTTGAAAATATTTTTTATTTTCAAATGTTTCTCTTTTATAATTGTGTGTGCGAGCAATTTGAGACACACCGACTGCCCATGGGACCAACTGCTGCACTATATAAACATAAGTAAGCCAATTTGACTCACACCAAAACATTCTTGTTTTTTGTAGAGAAAATGCAATAAAACAAATTAAAATAAAAAAATAAATAAAATAAAATAAATAAAATAAAAAATAAAGTGTTTATATGGCTAGTAAATCCGCAGGTGGCTGATTCTCACGATAACTCTCGAAAGGAGTTGCAATCCAAACTTTGCACATCGTAATGTTTTTTTCCCAAATCTAAATCATGTTCTATATAAATGGTAAAAATTTTGCTGAAAAATAAATGTGTGATATCCTGCGAGTGGATAATTCATTTCGGCGCAAACTTCCCATAACCTAACATTTTTAATAAAACCATATCGTGTTCGAAGGTGGAAATTATTGGTCCTCTCCATCGGGTACCTTCCCCACAAAGAGTCCGTGTTGTGAAAATATGTAAGTATCTTATAATACGATCGGAGTATTCGATTTATTTTAAAAGGGGTAAAATTGGCTCACTCCGTAAATCTAGTGTTAACTAAACTTGACACACATTAGGCCACAATCACGTCAGTAACATGTACAAAAATTTATGTTAATTTACCTAACTTTGCGTCTTTGGTGCACCATTTATTAAAAAGCGGACGAAACTATATATGGGATCTATATCTAAATCCGATTTCAACGAAAGATGCCACAGGTTACGTTATATTAACTTTTGTACGTTCTGCAACATTTTGTCTTTTGTGTACCATTTACTTAAAAGCAGACGAAAGCTACATCAAAATCTGATCCTATTTCAATAAAACGTGACACACGTTAGGAAGAACTTACATCAGTACCCTGTGCAAAATGTGTTGCCAATCGGCCTAACTTTGGGTATTTGGTGCACAATTTACTTAAAATCGGACGAAAATATATCGACGCCTCCGAACCATAGTATGCTAAGTCGACTTAGCATGTTTTAAAGTTCTTTGCGTTTTTAGATACTACGGTCCTTAATTTAAATTCTCTGAAATTTTGGTAATCATCGGCCAATTCAAACCAAAGTTATAAGCAAAAATCTACTTAGCATGGCACGTAAGATATAAGAAACTTCCATACTTTGAGAGCTTCTACTGAAAAACTCACTTTTCAGACTTAGCATACTATTCTTCGGAGGCGTTGATATATAGGAGTTATATCTAACTGCTTTTCCAACGAAACTTGTCACAGTTTAAGTTATAATAACTTTAGTACGTTCTGCAAAACTTTGTGCCAATCGTCCATGCTTTTGGTCTTTGGAGCAGCATTTACTGAAAATCAGACGAAAATATTTATGGGAGTAAATCTAAATATGAACCAAATAAACAAAATCATGACACACGTTAGGCTATATTAACATCCGAAAGTTCTGCAACATTTTGTGGCAGGCGGCCATATTTTTTGTCTTCAGTACACTATTTACTTAAAATCGGCCGAAAATATAAATGGGAGCTATATCTAAATCAGAGCCGATTTTCAGGAAACTTAAAACACGCCATTCTAGACTTAATTCAATTCGCTGTGCCAAATTCTGTCGAAATCGAATGATATATAGGGACTTTGGTGCACTATTTACATAAAATCAGACGAAACTATAATAATAAAATAAGCTGTAGTGATATAGAGCTATAGAGCTGTGGTGGTATAAAAGATAACTTTAATAAGGAAACATTTATGTTTTTTCCTAACAGAAATGAAAATAATACCCTGTACCACAGTATGGTGAAGGTATAAAAGTATTAATTATTCAAACAGAATCAAACTCTAACTTTATGCGGAGTTTTATTACGAGCCTGGTCAATATTTCGTAATAGCTGCACTCCCTTGCCCGATTAGAGGTCAACAGCATCTCTTCCTTACACTGACATATTTTCCGAATATTTCCAATATTCAGTACAGCCCTTCTAATTACTTATCCAGGTTCCCTTCACAGTGGGTTGTGTTGTGATGTTCGAAAAACACACAAAAAATTAAGTTTTCGGTCTACTTCATCCCAAAATTATTATCTGATCATCGCCGAAAATTATAGGCGTTGACCTTGACCATAACTGGAACCTCAGCGCTATATTTGCGCCCTCCAGTGTGGTAATGGGTTACTAAATAATATCTGAATAGGTAAGCACCTGTAAATATTTACGTGTAACTCCCACATCTTAGTACATACGGCAATATAATTGGTATCAATTTAAAGGCCAACCACTCCTCTTGGATATACTATCAACTCCTCGCGCCTATGTCCGTCAGGAGTAAATATATACGCTATAGAATACAAATTTTGTCATTTTTCACACAAAAGTCAGGGTCCATTTGACCCGCTAAATATTGACCGATCCTTATTCGTTGGCCCGATCCCCTTCTACATGCAAAAATTCGCGGTGTTTGGGCCATAATTGCGGCCTCTGAAGCGACCAGAAAAACCGACAAAAAAAAAGTTCTGGGTCCATTTCATGCCCTAAATATTAACCGATCTTTTCCAAAAATAGGGGTCTTCATTGGCCAGAACCCATCCTACATGCAAAATTTCGTGAAATTTGGTCCATAACTGTGGCCTGTATCGTGTTTACAAATTATAATGGACAGACGGGCGGACGGACACACATGTCTAGATCGACTCAGCTAGTCGAGATATGACGATCGGTATACTTAAAGGTGGGTCTAGGACCAATATTTCGGGGCGTTACAAACTCTTGGGGCTGCACAAAGCTATAATACCCTGACAACATAGTTGTGTAGGGTATAATTAAGTATGCCGAGCCAGATTTAGTAGCAATCGGACAAACTTAATGTATTAGGTTCACCACTTAGATGAAATCACCAATTTCAATAGGGGTTGTCCTTGACCAAATGAGTCGTGCCAATTTTAATCTTCTACAGTTAATAAATTTGACCTCTACAATAATATATGTATAAATCGTGTCAGAAAGTTATTTTATTATATCCTTTGATGTAAATATGAGTCTATAACTTTTCCATTTGTATATTTACCTTTCTTAATTTTATTGTTTGATAAAGAAAAGTCTCTCCTACTCTCACAAAAGAACTAGCTGAGTGATTATTAGTGGAAAAGTACGCAGACAAACTTAATATTTTGCCGTTATCAAATATAAAATACGTAATTTATGTTTTTGTCACTTTGATTCAATGAAAATGACATAATCAATGTATTTTGTATTACACCCTTATAGTATGTTTTTAATACGACAATTTTATATCATCGGATATCATGCGAAACATTTTTTAATTCAATTGAAATAAAATATTGTGCTTCTGACATTTGAGTTAATTTGAAAATGGAAAACAATTAGACGAATCAAGTGTATAAATTCGAGAAATTTCACAAATTACTTAAATAAACTCTACAGTTGTTTTTAAAGTATTTAATATTTGTGATACATCTTAATATGAGGATTTTGTAATGATTATCATTACGAAGCCTCAGCACTATTACAGTTTATTATATATAACCGCCACATGAAATTTTCCATTACACACCAATTGGAGGAATTAACTAACTTGATTGAATTATCGTATATGAATCTTTAAAATTGTATTGTTTTCTGGAATACTTTGACCATGTCGAGTGTTTTTTTTTCGTTGTATAACACTTTTTACTTTCTGTCAATTTAGTACATTTATAGTTAATATATATTGAGAATGTTACTATTTCCCAATGACCAAAAGTTATTATCCTCTAACTTAAATAGTCCTATAAAATATATGTCGTTCGATTAAATCTACTTTCCATCCCTATTGCTCTTTGTCTATGTTGTCTATTTAAATCATTTTAGATTCGGCACAAAAAAAATTTAAAGTAATTTAATTTTATGTTTTCCTCAATAAAAATGTTTACAAAAGAGAGACCATACAAATAGGCTTTATCTCCATAGATTTAATTCACTGGTTATCCTTGATGTTATTCTCCAAGACATAATAAAAACTTTTTTTACATAGCTATCCTGCAATGAATTGAATCTGAATTAATGGGGTCCAAAAGTAAAGCTAAGACAACCAGGATGTATTTATAATAAAAATTCGACACAGTTATATAAAATGTACTTTAGTATGAATTTATGTTAACTAGTATTACTTCGATAAAACCTTACTATGTAGTTTAGAAGATAAATAAACAATACCATTAGTTTGAATTTATGTTTATAACATTATGTGTTCCGCCTAAATAAATTTTATTTATTTACCAGCACATTCAGTTACAATAAAACTGCTTTCAAATAATCGATTTTTCAGTTTAAACTTTCCAAGCCAACTTCTTAAAGGAATTCTTATTACTACAAATTTATAGCTCAGACAGAATTTATAGCTCAAAGAATAAGTCTGTAACACAATGGCGAGACGATATATTTTCTGCCTAATTTGGGCATGTATACTCTTTTTCTTTAAAACAAATATTTTATTAATTAAACTTAAAAGTTACAACATTTGCTGAAGCATTTTCAAAGTATTCTATACTCATTTTTTATACAATGCAGCTCACTAACTTTCCGTTTACAAAAAGGGTGAACTCGTTACCAAATTCAAAATATTTTTCATTACAACCAAAATAATTCATCCAAATAATCTGGTAAACTATTTTCATAACCAAATTTCGCATTCATTTGGCAAGATGCCAGGATATTTTCAGTTACATTTTCATTAGAAAATCGTTGTTACTTTAATAAAATTGTTCCCTCCATTTAATGGATGACATCTCTTTTTTCGATAAAATGTTATGATCTTTTCCCTTAAATATGCAGACAAAAAAATGAGTTTTTAAAAGAAAAATAAGAAGTGGAAGTGCAGTATTGTACAGAAGCCAAATTTAGACGGGATTAATACAATGATACTGACCCATTTACATATCATGGACATGAAGTCTAATCTAAAACCAGTAAGGAAAGTTCAAAATTATAAAGGAAAATATTGTGTCCATAAGACAAATGTTGGCAGTGTGAAACTGTAATATGAACCTATATGAAAATCTGAACCAATTTCAAAAAATATTCAATACGCTATGCTAAATTTTGTCTTATTCGTACAAATATTGGCGGTATGGTGCCTAATTTACATAAAATCGGACGAAACTATATATGGGAGCTATATGTAAATCTGTACCTATTGGAACAAAACTTGGCATACATCAGTCTAGAAATCTGTGCAAAATTTTGTCTTAATGAGACAAATATTTGATATTTGGTGCTTCATTCACATAAAATCGGAGGAAGCTATATATGGGAGCTATACCTAAAACTGGACCGATTTCATCAACATTTCGCATACATCAGTTTGGACCTAATTTAGTACTCTGTGCACAATTTTGTTGCAATGGAACAAATATTTGGAGTTTGGTGCATCATTCACATAAAATCGAACGAAACTATATATGGGAGCTATATCTAAATCTGAACCGATTTGAACAAAACTTGGCATACATCAGTCTAGACCTCTGTGCAAAATTTTATCTCAATCGGACAAATATTGGGAATTTGGAGCATCACTCACATAAAATCGGAGAAAACTATATATGGAAGCTATATCTAAATCTGAACCGATTCAAAAAAAAACCAGTAAGGAAAGTAGTAAAGTCGGACGGGGCCGACTATATGATACCCTTCACCACTATGGGTATATTAAACAGGACTATTAACATGTAATTGGATGAAAAAAAGTAATATTTATCTAAATGTGAATCTACCTAGATCTATCCATAAAGTATGTTAATCGACTTCAAACAAATATAAATAAGTCCGTTGGGCTATGTCTGTACTTCTAGAAAACGCAACTACGTAATTGTATGCTCAATTTTGTGCGTTGTGCACAATTTGATGTCAATCTGACTAACATGAGGAGTCTGATGCCCAATTTACTTGAAATCGGTCGAAAATATATATGGAAGCTCTATTCAAATATTAAGCGATTTCAAACAAACTTGTCACAGGTTAGGTTATTCTAATTTCAGAACGTTTTGTTTCTATTGGTTCCTTAGTACGTCAATTACTTAAAATCAATCTATAATAAAAGGGAGCTATATCTAAATCTGGACCGATTTTCACGAAACTTGGCAGACATCATTCTAGGCTCAATTCAGTACGTTATGACAAATTTCGTGCAAATCGAAAGTTATGTAGGGACTTTGGGGCACCATTTACATGAAATCGTACGAAACTATATGTGGGAGCTATATCTAAATCTGGGCCGATTTTCTCGAAACTTGGTAGACATCATTCTAGGCTCAATTCAGTGCGTTATGCCAAATTTCGTGCAAATCGAAAGTTATATAGGGACTTTGAGGCACCATTTACATGAAATCGGACGAAACTATATATGGGAGCTATATCTAAATCTGGACCGATTTTCTCCAAACTTGGCAGACATCACTCTAGGCTTAATTCAGTACGTTATGCCAAATTTCGTGCAAATCAAAAGATATATAGGGACTTTGGGGCACCATTTACATGAAATCGTACGAAACTATATATGGGAGCTATATCTAAATCTGGACCGATTTTCTCGAAACTTGGTAGACATCATTCCAGGCTCAATTCAGTACGTTATGCCAAATTTCGTGCAAATCGAAAGTTATATAGGGACTTTGAGGCACCATTTACATGAAATCGGACGAAACTATATATGGGAGCTATATCTAAATTTGGACCGATTTTCTCCAAACTTGGCAGACATCACTCTAGGCTTAATTCAGTACGTTATGCCAAATTTCGTGCAAATCGAAAGTTATATAGGGACTTTGAGGCACCATTTACATGAAATCGGACGAAACTATATATGGGAGCTATATCTAAATCTGGACCGATTTTCTCCAAACTTGGCAGACATCACTCTAGGCTTGATTCAGTACGTTATGCCAAATTTCGTGCAAATCAAAAGATATATACGGACTTTGGGGCACCATTTACATGAAATCGTACGAAACTATATATGGGAGCTAAATCTAAATCTGGACCGATTTTCTCCAAACTTGTTAGACATCATTCTAAGCTCAATTCAGTACGTTATGCCAAATTTCGCGCAAATCGAAAGATATATAGGGACTTTGGGGCACCTTTTACATGAAATCGGACGAAACTATATATGGGAGCTATATCTAAATCTGGACCGATTTTCTCCAAACTTGGCAGACATCACTCTAGGCTTAATTCAGTACGTTATACCAAATTTCGTGCAAATCAAAAGATATATAGGAACTTTGGGGCACCATATACATGAAATCGGACGAAACTATATATGGGAGCTATATCTAAATCTGGACCGATTTTCACGAAACTTGGCAGACATCATTCTAGACCTAAATGATTAAGCTGTACCAAATTTCGTGCAAATCGAAAGATATATAGGGGCCGTTTACATTAAATCGGTTAAATATATATATGGGAGCTATATCTAAATCTGAACCGATTTTTCCCAATTTCAATAGGGTTCGTCCTTGGGCCGAATAAGTGACCTATGCCAAATTCGTTGTACAAAATTTCTTTCCAATCGACTTAGTTGGTGCACCATTTACTTTAAATCCGACGAAAATTTATATGGGAGCTATATTTAAATCTGAACCGATTTTCTTTAATTTTAATAGAGTTCGTCCTTGGACCTAATAAGTGATCTGTGCCAAATTTTATCCAATTCGGTTCATAAAACGACCTGTACTTTGTTTACTTTCTTTACAATTTATATAAATCGACTCAGAAAGTGATTCTATGCATATTCTAAAAAGGAACCATGTGTCTATCTCGCTTACTTTTGACAGTTACAAACATAATACCCTGTACCTCAGTTTGATGAAGGGTATAATTATAATGTAAAATTTGGAGAAGATGGAAAAATCAAAAATCCAGTAAGGAAGGATCAAATGACACCCTTTACCATTTTGGCTATATACAAAATATGCTCCTGCCTATAGAACAGAATCTTGAATTGAACAAAATTAAATATGTGATCTACATAAATATACGAACCAATTTAATTCAACTATGCACTGAACAAGCGTCCTTTAAGATTTATATCGGTACGCTAAACCGAATTAAATGAATGAAGCTCAATTCTTGAGAAAATAATTTATTTTTTAAGTGCATGTTTATATCCTTGATCACACTGTGGTATAGGGTATTAAGTATAAGTGCATAGCAGAAAACAGAATATGCATAGAATCACTTTCTTGGTCTATTTATGCATGCCCGTCCAGATATTCGTGTGAGCAAATTACAGATCTGAAAATATGATCTGAATTGGATGAAATTCGGCACAGCCCACTTATTTGGCCAAAGAACGAATTCTATTTCAAATTTTGCACATCACAAAAAAATATGTGCAAGATGGTGTATGTGTAGTTTTGTTGAAATCGGTTCAGATGTATGTATATAAAGCTCTGTTGAAACCTATTCAGACATTGATATAGCTCCATACAATGACAGTTATTGGGATTTATTGAAATCGGTTCAAATGCATATTTTCGACCGACTGAGATGACATATTGCTCTGTGAGTTGTGTCATTCTGCATACCGAATTTCGTGTATCAATTTAAATCATACTTAGGCCCCATTCATATAAATGATAAATATATATATACGACATGAAGTCTGTCCAATGAAGATGACATTTTGCAGATTAGATTGCCGAATGACACATCTACTGACTCATAAAAGTCAGTAGATACAATTAATTTGATAAAACATTTCCATTTATTGAGCGTTTTTTTTTTCTGTCAGGATGCCAAGATATTTTCATCATAATTCCGAAAAATCGGTTCAGATTAAGATATAGCTCTCATATATATTTTCATCCGATTTAAGGTAAATGGTTTACCAAAGTCCATATATATTTTTCGATTTGCACAAACTTTGGCACAGCGTAATGAATAAGGTCTAGAATGATGTGTGCAAAGTTTCTTGAAAATCGGTTCAGATTTAGATATAGCTCCCATATATATCTTGGTCCGATTTAAGGTAAATTTTGTACCAAAGTCCCTATATATCTTTCGATTTGCACATAATTTGGCACAGCGTACTAAAATAAATCTAGAATGATCTGTGCAAAGTTTCGTGAAAATCGGTTCAGATTTAGATATAGCTCCCATATATAGCTTCGCTCAATTTTAGGTAAATAGTCCACTAAAGTCCCTGGAAATCTTTTGATTTGCACGAAATTTGGTACAGTGTAATGAATACAATGATGTCTGCCAAGTTCCGTGAAAATCGGTTCAGATTTAGATATAGCTCCATACATATCTTCACCCGATTTAAGGTGAACGATGTGTGTTAAAGTTCGTGAAAATCGGTTCCGATTTAGATATAGTTCCCATACATAGTTTCGTCCGATTTTATGTAAATGGTGCACCAAAGTCCCTATATATCTTTCGATTTGCATGAAATTTGGCACAGAGTAATGAATTAGGTCTAAAATGATGTGTGTTAAATTTCCTGAAATTCTTCTAATCGGTTCAGATTAAGATATAGCTTCTATATCCGACCAAATGAAAAATTTAGTGTAGGTTGCATAATGACATGTTTATGTATCCAATTTCATTTTACTGGCCCTTTCAAAATACGACGTCTGTTAGGATTCATCTGTTGAATATACCCAAAGTGGTGAAGGGTTTCATATAGTCGGCCCCGTCCGACTTTACTGCTTTCTTTACTGGTTTTTGTTTTGTATTAATCAGGGAGTCTATAATAATCTCTGTACCAGAAACATGCTTCTGTTGAAGAAGGACAAGAACCCCCCTACCCGACGGTGGCTCCCAACCTCCTCCCTATGACTGAAGTCTAAGATGCTTGAAATATATCAGAAAATGCATCCAGCGATATTTTACTTCGTGTACGTTATACCTATTCAACAGTAATGTGGTATTTTGGGTTCTTACTTCTTATGGTGCATATTAAGTAACTAAACCCTCCACCATGTATTTCGACAGCACGTGCAGCACTTGAGCCTTGTCATTAAAATATACCATTTAAATCATATTATTCGTCAATGAAATGAGAAGTTTGGAGTGAACAACAAGTGTTGATTCAGGATAAATTTCATTCATCACACCCATGTCTACTAATACTGTAAACGACACTGTTCGGTATCACTTGTGTTAAGTACATCAGTTGAATGCCCTAAATGTTTTTTTTTCTTTAGAAGAAAACAAATTAACATTTGTTGAATTTGAAATTCATTAGATGTCCTAGTAAAGAAACGCACAATACATACAAAATTTGAGAGTTGGTTTCGCTAGCTGTCAATAGATGCCTGCCTTGGGTTGATATCTCTCCTATTTCCATGAATATCTTTATATTATATTTTTCAAATAGAAAACCAATCATTGTTTTCTAAAAATAAAATTTCAATGAAGAGTAAGATGAGCAATTTTTTAAATGACCTTTAATTATAGATTTATCTAAAGTTCAATTTGTGTTGACCTTGCAAATTTGCAATTAACCTTTTTGATTGCCTTTTGACCTGTCTCGATTGAAAATTGTAAATTAAATGCATCACTTGAAGTATAGTGTAACACAACAAAAAAACTCCATTTTTTAAAAAAGTTGGAACAAGTGATGACTGGGTTGATTTCCATTAATGGGTAGCCAATTAGTGATATGGGGTTATGGGGCTTTAGTACTTGTAAAGTCTATCTTTTTATCAGAATATGCTTGGAAGCATGCATGAATAAAACATAAGTAGGGAAACCCACCATGACTAAATCGTAGTAAATAGCAGGATTTTAAATACAAATTGTATTTGAATAGCACGGTCAATAATTATGCCATGGTTTATTTTTAGAATAAATGAAATAAAAATCGGTTGTATTCAGAATTTTTTAAGTTTTAATTATAAAATAAACTAGCTGGACCCGTGGCACTTCGCTGCCCCTGCCAGTGGTATTTACGTTAAATTTGAATAGCAGAGGCAATTTAAACTAATTTTAAGACTAGGCAAACACTAGATTTTTGTATGCTCTAAGCTTAACACTACAAAAATGTGTGAAATGTCCATGTATTCCTGCCTTCCTGATTGAAAACTGACAATATTTGTATAGAAGTTTTTGAATTATTTGCGGTTTTCTGTAATGGTAGTAAATTTTATTTTCTTGAATCTTAAAAACAGTGTTTTTCATTATACATATGAATTTTATGTATTTCAAAGCATTTTGAGATATGATTACGTTCGATGATATAACTCCTCATCCACGCGGATTCTTAGAAATTTATATAACCTATGTTATTCATAATGTATGTCATGGCGTTCTGTGAAAATCTCAGTAGAATCTGTTAAATTCTTTTATACCCTTCACCACACTGTGGTACAGGGTACTATGTCTTTGTGCATATGGTTGTTACAGACAAAAGGAATCGAGATAGACACATGGTTCCTTTTGAGAATATGCATAGAATCACATTTTGAGTCGATTTATGCATGTCCGTCCTGTATTTTTGTGAGCAAAGTACAGGTCGCATTTATGATCCGAGTTGGATGAAATTTGGTACAGCCCATTAGTTTGGCCCAAGGACGAACCCTATCGGATTATGGGAAATTGGAGAAAATCGATTCAGATTTAGATATAGCTCCCATATATATTTTGGCAGAGCGTACTAAATTAAGTCGACAATGATGTGTGCTAAGTTTGGGGAAAATCGGTTCAGATTTTGACATAGCTCCCATATTTAGTTTCGCCCGATTTTAGGTAAACGGTGGAAAAAAGTCCCTGAAAATCATTAGATTTGCACGAATTTTCGCATAGTTTCCTGAATTAAGTCTAGAATGGCGTGTGCTAAGTTTCGTGAAAATCTGTGCAAATTTAGATATAGTTCCTATATATAGTTTAGCCCGATTTTAGGTAAATAGTGCACCAAAGGCCCTGAAAATCATTCGATTTTGAAGAATTTCGACCTAGCGTACGCAATTAAGTCTATAATGACGTGTTAAAATAAGTTCAGATTTAGATATAGCTCCCTTATATAGTTTTACCCGATTTTAGGTAAATGGTGCGACAAAGTCCCTGAAATCATTTAATTTACACGAATTATGGCATAGCGTACTAAATAAAGTCTAAAATAATGTGTGCAAAGTTTCGTGAAAATCGGTTCAGATTTAGATACAGCTCCCATATATATTTTCGTCCCATTTTATGTAAATGCTGCTCCAAAGCCCCCTATATCTTTCGATTTTGGTTTAGCGTATTGAAATACGTCTAGAATGATGTGTTCAAAGTATCGTGAAAATCGGATCAGATTTACAAACACCTCCTATATATATTTTCGTCCGATTTTAAGTAAATGATGCTAGGCCGATTGACACAACGTACTGAGGTTAATATATATTAATCTCTGGCAAGCTTTGAAATCTGTTCGGATATAGATATAGCATAGCTTCCATACATAATTTCGACTTATTCATGTTTATTGCACACCAAATAATCAATGGGTGTTTGATTGAGATTAAATTTTAAACGGTGCAGCATACCGAATAGCGTGTGTCATGTTTGCTTTAAATCGATTTACAAAATTTAGCATAGGTTGCAGAATGTCATGTGTAGGGATTGATGTTAGTCGGTTTATATATAGATAAAGATCACATATTTAAGTTCGTTCAATTTCATGTCAATGTTCCTTCGAAAAGGCGACGTCTTTTAGGATACATATGTATAATATACCCAAAGTGGTGAAGGGTATCATATAGTCGGCCCAATCCGACTTTACTACTCTTCTTACTGGTTTTATTTTCAATATGCTGATTTTGAAAATGCAGTAGAAAGTGAATTTTCCGCTGATCGTCAAATGTTCATTTTTGTATAGATGACGTGTATTTACACCCACGGTTATCTGACAAATTTTTAAGCCGTTACCTATTCACAGTTTTTAAGATATATACATATTCAGGCTCATAATTTTTGTAAATCTCATTAACCCTTTGTGACACAATGTTGTCCACGGGCAACAAAAAGTTTTAGAGCTTAAATTGAATATGAAGCTAGTAGATATATATTTTTGGATTTCATATGTCAAGACCTGATTATGGACGACACATATCAAAAGAAAAATATAAAAAAACTAAATTTTGGTAATGTCGGACTGGGCCGACTATATGATACACGTTATCAATTTGGATATTTGCTACATATGTATCCTAACAGACGTTCGAAGGAACATTGACTTGAAATTGAAGGAACTTAAATATGTCATATTTATCTATATGTAAATAGACTATCAACAGTCCCTACACATGTCATTCTGCAGCCTATGCTTAATTTTGTTAATCGATTTAAAGAAAACTTGAGACACACTATGCTGCACTTTTTCAAATCTAATCTGTAGCAATTATCATGAATAGGTCGAAATTATATGGAAGCTATGCTACATCTGAACCGATTTCAAGGAAGCTTGCCAGAGACAAATTTATTTTATTTTTCAGTACGCTGTGTCAATCGGCCTAGCTATGGTTCTTTAGTGCACCATTTGCTTAAAATCGGACGAAAATATATAGGAGGTATATGTAACTTTGCTCACATCATTCTAGAATTAATTTAGAACACTATACCAAAAATCGAGTAAATCGAGAAATATATAGGGGCTTTGGAGCTCCATTAACATAAAATCGGACGAAATTATATATGGGAGATATATCTAAATCTGAACCGATTTGCACGAAACTTTACACATATAATTTTAGACATAACTCAGTAAGCTGTACCAAATTTCGTGCAAATCGAAATATATATGGGACTTTGGTGGACCATTTACATTAAATCGGACGAAAATATATATGGGAGCTATATCTAAATCTGAACCGTTTTTCACCAATTTCAATAGGGTTTGTCTTTGGTCCAAATTAATGAGCTGTACCAAATTTCATACAAATCGGATTATAAATGTGACCTGTACTTTGTTTACAATTTAACATAATCAGACGGACATGCATATATCGACTCAGAAAGTGATTCTATGCATATTTTCAAAAGGAACCATGACTCGATTCCTTTTGTGTGTTACAAACATATGTACAAAGACAATACCACGTACCTTAGTTTGGTGAAGGGTATAAAGAGGGCAAATATGTGTACAGTACTAATTAGTGTATACAGTCCAAATTATTTAAATCGCTTCGCACTCGAACTGTACAAATTCTGTCATCAGTATAACGTTTTTGATTGTGATATTTCTACCTTTATCATTTTCAGAAAAACCAATTGCGAATTGGCAGCACCTACATAAAAGTGGTTTGTGAACTTATGGTGTTTTTACACGATATGTATTTTACATATGTGCTGTCACTTTTTTACATATGGAAATCGAACTCGTCATGTGAAACATACGGAAATTTCAATGTGTCAAAACGATATGCAATTACATATGTATTTTTTCCGAATAGGACGCGCTCTATTTTCGTATGTGAAACATTAGGAAATCAGCTGTTTGAATGAAAGACACTGTTGGAAGAACATATTTCAATTGCAAGTCAAAGAAAAGTATGAAAAGACAACGATTACAAAATATTAAGGTGGTAAGAAAAAAATAAAAGTGTTTTTTTGTTTATAGGTTATGTCATATGTAAAATACATATGCCAATTTAACACACGTATATATCTATATGCAAATCTAAAATACATATCGTGTAAAAACACCATTAGTAAACACGTATATATCTATATGCAAATCTCGATCGATTATAAGGAAATTTGAATGCTACAGTACAATGCCTGTATAATGTTAAAAAAATTAAATCGGAAGAAAATCTATATTTGTTATATCTGATAAATATGTATGGAAGCTTTATTTAGGCTCACTAATCCACCCTGTGCAAAAATATATTTACTATTAGACTATTTCGGAACTAATTTCAACAAAACTTAACACATATCCCTTAAATTCCTTAAATGAAGTCTTAAATATGCTGTGCACCTTTTACATCAAATCGGACAAAATTATATGGGAGTTATATCTAAATCTGAACCGATTTGAACGAAATTTTTTACACATAATTGTAGACTCAACACCTATTGGATAAATCCATATATTTAAACTATATCTAAATCTGAACATATTTTCACCAATTTTAATAGAGATACTTAGGTCAAAAAATTACCTGTGCCAAATTTCATTCAATTCAGATAATAAATAATAAATGCTATCTGTACTGCCATATATATTCGTACGATTATATGTAAATAATGCACTATACCAGTCCGATTAAGACAAAATTTTGAATACCATACCGTATCGAGTCTTATGTGTTCACCAAAACATTCTACCTTGTCTTGTTAATGTTAATCTTCAAATGCATAAAATCAATCCGATATAAGCGAGGTGTACTTATACTCAATTATGCTGTGAAGTTATTATATATTTGTAATACATTGATTGCATATCTCAAACATACACACTAAAAGTTATATACATGGTAAAATTAGAGATCATAGCTATATTCTTTCATAAATAGCAATTTTACTAAATTCAGATTTGTTGTAACACTTATAGTACGCGTCTCCGAAACCACTTTCTTATCTTAGTCCAAAACATAAATTACCCTAGAGGAGAATCGTTTCTACGAAAAAAATATTTGTAAGGCCTAACAGAGCGTGGTTTGTGTGTAAATGATATGGTTATACTGTGAAGGCAGCTGTGGCGTATACGTTGTGGCAATCAATATACGCGCTTGAAATTACAGTAGTTCATAAAGACCTAGCTTATTTCCTAAAATATTTTTTAGGGAATGAATATTTTTCAACACATTGTGAAGAGTGGCCAAACAAAACAGAAAATGTTGACGCCTTTTTACGAAAAAAATGTTTATACCCTTCATATGAAAATACTAAACCAGTGAGCGCAGCAGTATAGTCGGTTTTCGATATTCCAATTCGTCGATATTCTAAATTTGGGCAATATTTCGAGATATGTACACCCTCTTGCCCGACTAGAGGTCAATAAATATTACTAATATTCAGTACAATCCTTCTAATTATTTTTCCAGATTTTATTCACCTTGAATAGTGTTGTGATGTTCGGCTTTCAATTGTGGCATATAGATCGACTCGAAAAAAACCAAAAAAAAAATAAGTTTTCGGTCCACTTCATCCTCTAAATATTAACTGATCTTTATCAAAAACAATAAGCCTCTTCATTGGCCATAACCCATCCTACATGCAAAATTTCGTGAAGATTGATCCATAACTGCGGCCTGTATCGAGTTTACAAATTATATGCCATGGTAAATTGCACCCAGGTGAAAATGGAATATCAAAACTACAGACACTCAGACACACAAAAATACAGACACTCAGAATATCCCTCGTTCGCTGTTGTTGTTTCCTCTCCAATCCTAAAGTTTGTTCAAGAATGATGTTTAATATTTCAAAGCAATTAGCAATTCTTTATTTTCAGTTGTGTCGACATTGTTATAGAACTATTCAAAAGTTGAACAACCACCTAATTGGTTGCTTTATTCTTATCCTTGATTTAATTATAATTAAATAACACAATTTGACTTCCACACTCTTCAACCTTGCCTTTGATATGAATGTTTTTCTGCTTCGCTGCGTTTCAAGACTTACTGATTATCGCCTAAACAGTTGATATTACAAAAAGGAATATCATCATGTCTTATGATTCTGTAATTTTTGAAGATGCTTTGCTATGTAATGTTGTCGAAAGAATTGAAAACTTTGTGCGGTCATTGAAACTGGCCATGAAATCGCATATTCAAATCCATTAAATCGTGACATCTTTTCTGTGTGTTTCTTTATATAAAAAGTTTTAGGTGTTGACGAAGGTGTTGTTACAGAAAAGCTACTTATTTTGTTACTTGTCTTTTGTTAATGTCAATAAAAAAGATAGATTTTAATTTGAAGAGATTTTGATAACACATTATGCTAAACATGTAGTCTAGACAGTCTTCGAAAGATATTTTAATACGATCTTTAAGGTTTAGTTCAGTGGAATTTTAGTTACTGTAATGAATAGTAGATGTATTAGGTGTACGGCTTTGGTGCGCCTTCAATATTTGTTTTAAACAGAGGGCAATAACTGGTGCGGAATCGTGAGTTTCTTATTCATTCAAATTTCAGTACAAAATGAAATCCAGAGACTTCATGCCAAATTAATTCTTGTGAAGGAGTCATATGAACCAGGAAGAATATAATGTGTATTATGCCTGAATAAGCACGATTCGGGCAATGTTGATTTTGCATATATTTTCCAACGTACATGTAGATAAATACATATGTTCAGAGATAAGCTATGTCGGCCCACATTTTGGCATAGCTCATATAAGTGTATCTCTTCACTTTTTCGGTAACTGGAGAATTTTAGGAAATTTCAGAATTTTGAATTACAATTATGGTATTTGTAATTGTGTATTTTACATGTGCTTATATTTTATATATGTTTAATTTTCGGCATTTTAAAGGTTTAAGTTGGTTTATATAAACCCGCCCGGTTCTCATTACCTTGTATGTTTCAATTGCGGTATTGCATTTTTAAGTACTTTCAAATCGGTAACATTTCCCAATAATTATGGATTGATTAAACTCGGATGGAGAGTAGAAATTTATCCTGGTAGACAGAATTCACCAGCATTTCCGAAGCATTTTTAACACTCTCATTTAAGGATGTTCCCTAGTAAATTCCATATTGTTTGACAAATTGATTACAATCAATTTATTAATTGCATTTATTTAAATGAATATTCATTGAACAACAAAATGTAATGAATTCCTGGAAAATTAACAAACACGCTATGCCACAAAATCTATTCACTTGAAATTTGGTCCTCGTTGTTCAAAATTTGGCACGTGCTACAAATCGCACTTTTACACGCTAAAATCAATTAGATCACTTTTTAATAATTTTAAATAATTTAAATGTAAACAATGGATGTTTAGATTTGTTTGAAATAATAATGCGAATCAAAAATCAAATAAAAATATTTGAAAATATTATTGAGTTTAGTTGCGGCGAATTTAGGTTGGAAAATTCAGCTTTGAAAGTCAAAATTCCAAAAAAAGTTGGATCCATTATATGTGCCCACATAATGCATAAATTGAAATGATAAATCTATTTAACCATCATAATAATTTTCTAGAAGACAAGTATGTGCGACGTTTCATAAATCATTTGCCGATAACCACATACAAATAAATGGCAAATTTGACTTAATATCTTCCTAATCGTTTGCAGGCAGTTACTCACCGGCATGACATTTGTATTCATAATCTGAAACGTGCCATATTTGGCAGATAAAACAAAGAAATATAAAAGCAATGATGACTTTGTCATTATTTGTCCGACAGACAATTCTAAATGGATTATGGTGGGCAATGGCATAAAATATTTATACAAAGTTTACAGATAATGACTTCGAAATTTATTTTGCGTGCAGAAATGTCGTTATTTTAATAAAGTGCAATATAATAGAAAATCTCTTGCACACCTTAGGTAATTATCGCTTTGGTTAGATGGGCCATCCTTAGAAAGAAAACAATTTTACACCGAATCAAGGCCAAGGAATATTGCTCCCATATACGAGTTCACATCTAAAGATTGTCCGAATGCTCTAAAGTTTTTCACAGCGTATCTCATTGAATCTACAATGAGTTGTACTAATGTTGTTGAAATCGGTTCTGATGTCTATAAGGCTCCCATATATATGTTACACCAACGGCTTTATGCGCACCCGATTGAAATAAAATTTTGCAAAGTTTACCGAATAACAGTTTCGTTTATATTTCTGAAGTTCATGAGAACGTGTTGCTATGACAAAATTTCCGTTAATAATCACATTATAACAAATAAATAAAACTATTTTTTTTCTCATTCACTGACTATGAACATCAGCAACAATTATTAAGTGGTTTCTCTGAGAAATATATTATAAACATATATGTACATGTCAGTAAAAAATATGCGACGCTTAAATACCGCAAATGTGTTGAAGCGATAAAAATATTAAAACGCAAACCATAAACCAGTGAAAGTAATTTTCTGTCAGCGGGGGAAATTCGTAATTGAAATGTCATTAAAGCGAGAAAATGAAAATCATAACGCAACCAGTGAAAAAGTTATTTTTTTTAAATTTTGAAGACTTTCAAGTTATATTGCAAATAAATTTTATATTTTAATTATAAGCTCAAATAAAGGTATTGAAGCGGTTTCCACTGTAGGGATGCGTAGTTGAGTACAAGAATAAAATTTTATACTTTTCGGTTTTTTAGATTTTTTGGCGATTTTTCGATCTTTAAATTTTTTTAAACTAGTTCAAGATCCACTTTTGGATTTTACTGATTAATGCAAAATCGACTGAAATTTTATTTTTTTATAAAAATTATTGACAAAGGATAACATAAAGTTATGGAATGTGTAATTTTTGGTCATTTTGGGCTTTATTGTAATAAACCAAGTATTTATAAAGAAAGTCGACATTGCGATTTCCTCAAAGATTAATAGTCGACTTCGACTTGAAGACTTTTCAATACAAAATGTCGATTAATCGATTAGTTGAAAGTCGACTTACGTATTTATATTCCGTTGTAGCTCGAAAACGGATGATAAAATGAATGGTTGGAGGTCAATTCTGTACCCTATGCAAATTTTCGTACCAATCGGACAAAAATTGGCCTCTTCATTATAGACTCGGTTCGATTTAAGTAGGGTCCGTCCCTAGGCCAAGTAATTAAGCTGTGCCAAATAAATTTCATTCAATAAATATGTACACATACTGAAGACCAAATGTGTCTGACCACTTGTTAAACACGTAATATCGACCGGAGCTTTTATATACGCCCTTAGACATGGCAAATTGCTGACAGGAGAAAATGAGCCGATATTAACCATTTTTAGTAAAAAAGATTTACCACCGAATTTGAACCAAAAAATATATAATTACTACCATATTGGTTGGAACATTTTTTTATGAAATCCAAAATGTGGATTGGTATTAAAATTTTTGATAGAAACAATTTATACCCAATGGGAACTCTAACTATCAAAATAGAGCCAAAACTCAAAATCAAAATAGAGAAAAACTGATAATTTAATATTGATAGTTTTTCGTACGGAGATTTTCTAACCAATGATTACAGTCAATTTTATTAAATTTTGGGTATGAGTAATATTCTAAGAAAACAAAAATTCATGTCACAAACAACTGGACCGAACTTGGGTAGCAACTTCATCATAGAAAAAATTAAACGGGACACCAGTAATCCGATAAAATTATGAAAAATTTGGTTAAAATCCTAATAATACCGATAATGTAGTAGAACCTAAATGTGGGGGTAATATCAGAACAAAATTCCGTACAAATTTCAGAATGCCAGACAATGTAGCGCTACACTTCGGGGGCTATATCAAAACATTTGTATTTGCTACATATATGTATGTCAGTCTAAAGCCTTGTAAATACCGAAACTTAAGGGGTACTATTATGTGGATTGATATAGCCCATATTCTGCCTGTTAAAATTGAATTTGCTGTTATATGGTACTTTGGGTTCTTATTGGTGCTGTCCAGCGTGCTGTGTGGACGACTGAAGCCAATGGTCAATGGCATTATTGACAGCTTCGAGGTAGTCAAAGGTTTTATATACCTTGGTACCGCCATAAGTAAAACGAATGACATCAGTTTTGAATTTCGGAGAAGAATAGTGTTGGCCAACAGATGCTATTATGGTCTGAGCAAGCAACTCAAAAGCAAGGCCACCTCCTGCCAGACCAAACTCGCACTCTACAAGACGCTGATACTACCCGTGCTGTTATATGGATCTGAAGCACTGAAGCAAGCATATGAGGCAGCTCTTGAAGTGTTTGAGAGAAAAATCCTCCGATAGATCTATAGGCCGATCTGCGTTGACGGTGAATATCGCCGTCGAATGAACCATGAGTTCAACCAGCTATTCTTGGACATCGGCATTGTTAGACTTATTGAGCTGCAGCGACTACGTTGGCTAGGTCATGTTGTGAGATTGCATGAAGATGCCCCAGCCCAAAAGGCATATAAAAGCGAACCAGCTGAAGGCTCACGCAAAAGGAGAAGGCGACGAATAAGATGGAAAGGTCAAGTGGAAGACAACATTGGAAAAACTTCACAAAAAAAGATCCACGCGCTTGGAAATCTTTTTTAAGCTCGGCTTATGGAACGAAAGTTCTGTCACAAGCCAGCTAATTAAGTAAGTAAATTGGGCAACAAATCTCCATTTCTAACTTTTTATATTAATTTAGTTATGTGATTTTTTCGCGTTTTGAGGTTATCCCCATATAGCCGTATTTCATCCTAGAATGGGGGATATTCTCTACTCCAAATTATCAGTGTATAACATACAAAATTCTGAGTCTATTCTGAGCCATCTATTATAATCATTCTACCTTCGGTGCTATAGTTGCTGTATGGTCTGGAACCATATTTACAATAAATCCAATGATACACACTTTTGGTGCTCACTGTTCTCATATTTTTATTTGCTGTCGAATAGCGGTTCGCATAATGTACATATGTACTCACATACATATATACAATTGTAATTATTTATTTTTTAGTACCTTCCAATTTTACTGGAATAATTCCAATAAAATTGGGAAAACATAAGACGGCTTTAAAAGCGATCGCAAAAAAAAGCCGCTAGTTTAGTTATCTCTCGGTATTAAAAGCGCCAGCATCCCCCGCAGTGACAGTGAACACAAAACACAATTTATACAAGAAACATTACATTGAATTAATTACACAAAATTTAACAATACAAAAGATATCAAATTGAATTAAATTAAATACACTACATTTAACAATACTATATCACTACATTGAATTAAACGTCACATACAACAATTAAAAGAATTTTGTACATACATAACACCATTACAACAAACACAACATTGAATTCACAATAAAACCAAAAAAAACTACACAAACCACCAACACTTATCAATCCCAAAGAAAAAAAAAAAACGGTTTGTATAATAAACAAACATTTGGTCCATGCGAGCCAGATTAAGTGGTTTATTAACGAAAAAATAAACAAAATCAACAAATTAAAAAAAATAGTGAAGTGCTGAAAAAAAAAAATTATCACAAAACATATTAACAAATAGTGAGAACAAGTGGAATCGGAACACGATAGTTCACTAAAGTGAACCAACCCATTGAACACATACAGTGTAAACAAAACACAAAGAGAAAGTGATAATTTGGATAAATTTTTTGGTGAAAAAAAAACATAAAAAATTAACAAATTCAAAATAAATAAATACAAATAAATAAACCACAACACTCACAACAAAAATAATTTTCAAAAAAAAACCGTGCAAATACAACAACACCTTGAACAAAAAGTGAGAGTAGTGATAAATACAACAACAAGAAAACTAAGAGTGCAACAAGGTGAAAATACATACATTGCAAAAAATCAAATAAGAAGACAACAAAAACATCAAAACATCAGCACAACAACAAAAGGCGCCAACAAGAAGAAGACCTGGAACATCACTGAAGAAGACAGGAATATACACACATACACACACATTACATTCCACAAAGAAAACAAAGTGAGTACGAATAAGATTTGATATTGGGGCGAAATCAAGCATGCAGGGATCGGCAACTATTGGCACCGACCTGTAATGTCACTGAAGAAGCACCCTTGGAAACAATTTGACTCTTTTGAACGAAAAAGACCCAGAAATCAAACATCGAATCAAGGACTGACGTTGACCCTTGCATATAAAGGGAACACACATATACATCCACATAGACACACACACACACCTAGTTTTTTAACGTTAAAATTGCAATTTTGGGAAAATTTGAAAAAAAAATCTTTTGTGTTGGAACTTTTGTGGAAAAAGTTGGAACTTTTGTGGAAAAAGTTGGAAAGTTGGAACTTTTGTGGAAAAAGTTGGAATTTTTGGAACTGTTTAAAATTTATCCTCTCTCTAATCTATGTCCGTCCGTTCAAATTGGAATATTTGGTTGGAAAATTGACCCGCCATTTTTGGGACACTTTACATAAAATTATTGTGCACCATATTGAATTTGGGAAATCACTGACCCATACCAATATAGAACAGAAGTGGATTTTTTACATGCATTTTGGAAATCTTACATTTTTAAATACATAGCGTATACAAAATTTGGCGCAATTCTTGGCGTCATAATTTACAAACACATAAATATTTTGGAGTTACATACTACTATATAAATACATAATCGCCATATCAAGTTTTTTGGGCGCAATTTTTGGCGTCATCGCAACACATACCAATTTACATGAAATCCATTTGTTGAACAAAATAATTGAAGGTTATAAAAACTTATATTGGCAACCTCAAATAATTTGTCATAACATTTGGATATTCATGATATTACACCCTGATAAACATTTTTACTATTGAAAACTATTTTGAACAATATTTCTTTGGATTTGAAGTTTTTGAAAAATACTTGTACTTTATTTGCGCATTTGGAATATTTGTTACCTATGACAAACATTCGAACAAAAAGTTGAAGTTATAACTTTTTGTCTTTGCTACAATTAAAATCCTCCTACAAGCGGAATTTTAAGCGATTTTAAACATCGTTGAAAAATTTGATACTTTTGATTGGAGAAACTTTTCACAATCCTACACAATTTGGATTTCAAAATCAACATTTATGTTTCTTGCACAACTTTGTGGACTTTTCAATTTTTTTGGAAAACAATTACAACTATATAGCGTTGCGCAACCCAGCGGACCCTTTGAACTGTAAAATATCCATTGTAATTTTTTGGATATTTTTCGATACTTTTAACATTTTTGGATTCAACATACAGCATTTGTACCTTTTGCAACCAAACACACATATTGGATTGGAACCTGCTACGAAATTTTTATGAGAATATTTTGAGATTTAAACATTTTTGGATATTACTTTCCTATTGATATTATTGGCATCCCATCACGCATTTTGGATTGACATCGATCGTTAACACTTCTGAAGACATTTTCTTTTGGAAAAATTTACCCTTTTGGATAAAATTTTCTTACATCAATTCCATTGGAAAACCAACATATATTTTTTGAATTGTGAAACAAATTTTTAAATTGCTCAAAAAAAAACCACATTGGATAACAGCATCGTTGCTTGGCATAAATCTCGTTTGGTGGACAGACGGAGTGCTTCGTAAACTTTTTGACGATTTTTACGTTTTCGAAAGACATTTGTCCTTTTTTTGGACATTTTACTTAATTGTGTCTATTGATTTTCTTCGCCCAATTGACTCAGCTAAAATATATTCTCGGCTTATAAAAAAAATATTTACATTAAATATTTTTTTTTTTCTCTCTCACTCAACTCAATCGTAAACCAAAACATACACATTCAGGCTCAAAAGTTCATCTTGTCGTTTGTCTAATAATTTGGGAATTAACTTCAAAATTTTACTCTGTAAAATTATTTGAAAACGTTTTGACCCCTTAAAAACTTACTTCCTCGAGATTTGAGCAACTTTATCATATTCTTGCAAAGCAAAAATTTGTTATAGAGTTAAACGCTCAACATTATCAGGATGGAAAAACGTATGCGTGAAAAATTTGCAAACTGCGTAAACGATCTGCAGGATTTTGCTTCAATTTTCTCAATTGCAAAAACAGATGAGGACGTACATTCTTTGGAGGCTACAAGAGTGGAGCTGAATTCAGTTTATGATCAAGTGAAGCGAGCGTATGTGGAGTGCAGGGATCATGTTCCAGAAGCCGATGAGAAACCAATAGACAAAAATAAACTGAGAACACATTATTTGGAGGCAATTGATACTTATAAAAAGGCGATAAGTTCAATTAATGGACAAATCCAGACCATCAAGCAGCAATTGGAGGAAAAAACCAAACGGGAGTCTCAAATGGAGCAGAAACAAAACACAGAAGCCGATTTTGCCCCGATATCTAGATTACCACCATGCGATACCGACTCTTTCAAAGGAGGATACAATGCTTGGCCAACATTCCGGGATTTATTCACTGCAATTTATATTCAAAATTCAAAATTGAGTAATGTGGAAAAGCTATTTCATCTTACACAGAAGACAACAGGAGAGGCAAGAGATATAATCAGTCATGTCCCTTTAACAAATGATGGCTTTGAATTAGCTTGGAAACTTTTAACCGATCGGTACGAAAATCGAAGGATGCAAGTGAACGAGCAAATAAAAATACTGTTTAATTTACCAAATGTTACAACAGACTCTAGTTCGAGTATTGAAAAATTACAAAGAGCAGTCACTAGTTGCATACAGACTTTGGAAACATTAAAAATTGAAGTATCTGGATGGGATCCAATTCTTATATACCTATGTTCCAGTAAACTTCCCAGATCTTTTCTAGAAGATTTTGAAAATTCACTTGAAGACTGCAAAACTTTACCATCATGGGATGATTTTAACAAATTCTTGACGCACAAATTTAAAACTTTGGAATCCGTTGGGAACATTAAATCAAGTTTTTCAAAATATGGCCAAGGAAAATCGGATCCAAACAAAAACATGAAATATACCAACAGTTTTCAAACAAATATTATCCCGAACTCGAAAAATACAGGGAATAGGAATAACCCAAATTCTCAGCAACCAAAACAAGCTTACCAAAATACTTGTCAAATCTGCAAAGCAAATCATTTTATTAGAGATTGTCCACAATTTCAATCAAAAAATGTGAATGACAGAATTCACGTTGTGAAAATGTCTCATTTATGCTATAATTGCCTTTCTTCAAATCACGGAGTTAAGGAATGCAAGAGTCGTTTTGGCTGTAGGAACTGCAGTCAAAGACACCACACTTTGCTACATAAGGGAACGGAAACCCAACTTGCAATACAACCCCTAGATAGAGATGAAGCACGCCCTAGTACAAGTGCTGCAGCTCTTACCACACTTATACAGTCCACATCGAATGAAGAACCAGAAAATATTACCACATTAACTCTGCAGGATAAAGGAAATAATCCCACAAATCCCAGAGACACATTACTTTTCACCGCAATCGTACAAATAGAAGCAAACGGCCAGTTTTATAATGCAAGAGCAATTATTGATTCTGGATCTCAGTCATCTTTTATAACGGAAAAATTGAA
Organism: Musca vetustissima; assembly: GCF_032173495.1. Lineage (NCBI taxonomy): Eukaryota > Metazoa > Arthropoda > Insecta > Diptera > Muscidae > Musca > Musca vetustissima. The sequence continues at coordinate 40,180 of NW_026883999.1, forward strand.
GAATCGATTGAATTTACCAACAAAGCGAAATCTCGTACATGTTACAGGAATCAATCAAATTATTTCGGAGACTTCTGCTAAATTTAAATCATGAACCCTTTTTACATTACGTCATGCGAGCAAATGATTAGAACCCAACTTTTAATTGGAAGTTTGGGCACCTGTATTAAAGTCATTACAATCAAAATTAACACTTATAATTTGGATAAAATAACATGACAGTGCTTCAACTTTGGATTTAGCAGATCTAAATTTTATATGGACCATTTAGATTAAAATTGGAAAATATTAGCAAACCACTTATATTTACAAAAGCCAATCACAAAGAAGTCAATTGCCCCCCGAAAACATTACTTTCGCGACCTTTTACCAATGTTGGAAGCCCATTTAACATTAAAAACTTTACTGGACGACAACAAATTACACTTTGCGTCTTTTCTGTTTGCAACAAAGGCCATACACTATTTTTGAAGCTACTAGCGATTTATCAACCCAATCATTTCTTGCAGCATTTTCCCGCTTCGTTGGCAGACGGGGCTGTTCATCATGTATATATTCTGATAATGGAACAAACTTTGTCGTACTGCTGAAATCATTAAAAAGGAAACTCCAATTTTTCAAAAATGTACAAAATTCTGTCAAGCACAATATTCAGCAAAACCTCAATTGGAAATTTGTTCCTCCTGGGGCACCTCATATGGGCGGTCTATGGGAGGCCGGCGTCAAATCGTTCAAACTACATTTGCGAAAATCAATTGGGATCCAATTCTTATATACCTATGTTCCAGTAAACTTCCCAGATCTTTTCTAGAAGATTTTGAAAATTCACTTGAAGACTGCAAAACTTTACAATCATGGGATGATTTTAACAAATTCTTGACGCACAAATTTAAAACTTTGGAATCCGTTGGGAACATTAAATCAAGTTTTTCAAGATATGGCCAAGGAAAATCGGATCCAAACAAAAGGATGAAATATACCAACAGTTTTCAAACAAATATTATCCCGAACTCGAAAAATACAGGGAATAGGAATAACCCAAATTCTCAGCAACCAAAACAAGCTTACCAAAATACTTGTCAAATCTGCAAAGCAAATCATTTTATTAGAGATTGTCCACAATTTCAATCAAAAAATGTGAATGACAGAATTCACGTTGTGAAAATGTCTCATTTATGCTATAATTGCCTTTCTTCAAATCACGGAGTTAAGGAATGCAAGAGTCGTTTTGGCTGTAGGAACTGCAGTCAAAGACACCACACTTTGCTACATAAGGGAACGGAAACCCAACTTGCAATACAACCCCTAGATAGAGATGAAGCACGCCCTAGTACAAGTGCTGCAGCTCTTACCACACTTATACAGTCCACATCGAATAAAGAACCAGAAAATATTACCACATTAACTCTGCAGGATAAAGGAAATAATCCCACAAATCCCAGAGACACATTACTTTTCACCGCAATCGTACAAATAGAAGCAAACGGCCAGTTTTATAATGCAAGAGCAATTATTGATTCTGGATCTCAGTCATCTTTTATAACGGAAAAATTGAAGAATCGATTGAATTTACCAACAAAGCGAAATCTCGTACATGTTACAGGAATCAATCAAATTATTTCGGAGACTTCTGCTAAATCATGCCTTTTTACATTACGTTCAAGATTAGAACCCAACTTTAAATTGGAAGTTTGGGCACCTGTATTAAAGTCATTACCCTCAAATTTACCACCTTATAACTTGGATAAAACTCAACTGAGAGATGCTTCAACTTTGGATTTAGCAGACCCTAAATTTTATATAAGCCAACCAGTAGATCTTCTAATTGGAATGGATATTAGCCCACTTATATTTACAATGGGAGCTCCTATGAAGTCAATTGGAAGTTTGCTGGCACAAAAAACTGTTTTTGGATGGATTATTGGCGGACCATTAGCAGATGGTACACAAAATAAGAGACAAATTACACTTTGCAATACTATTTCATTGGAGAAAATACTCACACGTTTTTGGGAGGTGGAAGAGACCCCAAAACAGGTTTTGAGGTCAGAAGAGGATGTGTACTGCGAACAAAATTACATCGAAACCACAAAAAGAAATCAAGATGGCCGATACATTGTTACCCTCCCCTTTAAAAAATGTGAAGAACTTGGAGATTCTAGAAATATTGCACTTGCTCAATTTTATAGGATGGAAAGAAAACTTTGGAAAACACCTGAAATCAAAGAAGTTTATGACAAAACCATCCTAGAATATCTCGAGTTGGGACACATGAAGAAGATTGCCCAAAATGATATTAACAAAACTCCAAATTACTATTTACCTCATCATGCAGTTATAAAACCTGAGAAAATTACTTCGAAACTTAGAGTGGTTTTTAACGCATCAAGTCCCACATCAAACAAAAAGAGCTTGAATGATAATTTATTTGCGGGTCCAATTTTACAACAAGATATTGTTTTGCAAGTTTTGAAATGGAGATTTTTTAGATATGTCTTCAACGCCGATGTGACCAAAATGTACCGGCAAATATTTTTAAACCCCAGCCAAACTCAATTTCAAAGAATTTTATTCCGAAAATCACCTTGTGATCCAATAGAGGACTATGAATTACTTACAGTCACTTTTGGAGTAAACTGTGCGCCGTTTTTGGCATTGCGAACACTCATGCAATTGGCAGAAGACATAAAAGATATGTACCCATTAGCCTCAAAAATTATTTCGGAAAATTTATATGTCGATGATGTGTTAGCTGGAGGACACACATTAGAAGAAACTATTAAATCTCGAAAAGAACTTATTGCTGCCATGGAATCTGCAGGATTCGAGTTAATGAAATGGGCAGCAAATGACTCACAAATTATTGAAGATTTGTCAAAGGAAAAATTGCTCCCAGTAAATTTGCTTGATATTTCTGAAGACGCATCTACCAAAACTTTAGGCATTCGATGGAATATATGAGATTTCTTTACTTTCACACCTCCAAACATGGAAAATAGAAATTCCTATACAAAACGGGAAGTACTTTCTACCATAGCCAAATTATTCGATCCTTGTGGTTGGCTAGCCCCAATTGTTGTAGTAGCTAAACTCGTTATGCAGCAAGTTTGGCTGGATAAGATAAACTGGGACGACATTTTAAAACCCATTACTATGCTGAATTGGAAAAATTTCGTAAAAAATAGTGGTGATATTGAAAATCTTAAAATTCCACGATGGATTCATTACTCTCCAAGCAGCAATATTGAAATACATGGATTTTGTGACGCTTCGGAGAGTGCTTATGCTGCCGCATTATATATTAGAGTGGAGAAACCAAACAAAGAAATAGAAACATTCCTTTTGACCGCAAAAACAAGAGTCGCCCCTATTAAAAAAATCTCTCTTCCAAGGTTGGAATTGTGCGGAGCTGTTTTACTGTCAAAATTGACAGCCTCAATACTAAAAAATCTTCAAATTTCAAACCTTTCTGTGCAATATTGGACCGATTCCACAATAGTTCTTGCATGGCTAAAGAAACCCCCATGTCATTGGTCGACTTTTGTCGGAAATCGAATATCTGAAATCTTAGAAAATGTTGGAAATGAAAACTGGAGACATGTAGATTCAGAAGATAATCCAGCGGACATTGCGAGCCGTGGTTGCCCACCTAGCGAATTAATTAAACACCAATTATGGTGGAATGGACCGCATTGGTTAAAATTACCAAAAAATAATTGGCCTTCACATGAAATTATTGAAGAAACTAATATTGAAGCAAAAACAGTTAAGGTTTTGGCAACAAACATTGAGGAAGACCCATTAAAGAATTTCTCATCTCTTTCGAAAGTTTACCGTACCTATGCATATGCTTTGAGATTTTGGAGAAATACTGGAGAAAATAGACGACATTTAAGAATTACAAGTCCAGAACTTACGGCTGAAGAGATCCATGAAGGAAAAAAGGCTGTCATAATCAGCACACAAAAATTCTACTTTCCAGCTGAATATGAATTATTACAAAAACGATCTCGAATATCATCAAGCAGTTCTTTATTAACTCTGAACCCATTTTTAGACTCGAAGGGTATCATGCGAGCAAATTGTAGATTAATACAGTCGCCAGTTCTCACCTACAATGAGCGCCACCCTATTCTTTTGCCGTACAATGCAAAATTAACACAATTACTTGTTGAATTTACACATAAAATAACATTACATGGTGGAAGCCAACTAATGACACGAGTCTTAAGATCTGAATTTTGGATATTTAGATTAAAACCCTTGGTCAAAAAGGTCATCCACAACTGCAAACCATGTGTATTGTACAAAAGCCAATCACAAAGACAAATAATGGCATCTCTGCCCCCCGAAAGGACATTACTTTCGCGACCTTTTACCAATGTTGGAGTCGATTTCGCTGGCCCATTTAACATTAAAAACTTTACTGGACGAGCTTGTCTCATAACTAAAGGATACGTTTGCGTCTTTGTCTGTTTCGCAACAAAGGCCATACATTTAGAAGCTACTAGCGATTTATCAACCCAATCATTTCTTGCAGCATTTTCCCGCTTCGTTGGCAGACGGGGCTGTCCATCATGTATATATTCTGATAATGGAACAAACTTTGTCGGAGCTGCTGAAATCATTAAAAGGGATAGACTCCAATTTTTCAAAAATTTACAAAATTCTGTCATCCAGCACAATATTCAGCAAAACCTCAATTGGAAATTTGTTCCTCCTGGGGCACCTCATATGGGCGGTCTATGGGAGGCCGGCGTCAAATCGTTCAAACTACATTTGCGAAAATCAATTCCGAAAATGAACTTTACGTTTGAGGAATTTTGTACTATTTTAACACGAATTGAATCATGTTTAAATTCAAGACCCTTGTGTTCCGCTAGTGAAGATCCAAATGATTTCTCTCCACTGACACCAGGTCATTTTTTGATTGGCACGCCAATTCTCGCTCCACCTGAACCTGATTTTTCCGATGGTGACTTGACTCTAGCTAACAGATGGAACAGACTTAAAATAATTTCCCAACATTTTTGTCAAAGATGGAAATCAGAATACCTTAGGGAACTACACCGTAGAACAAAATGGAAATATGAAAAGGAAAATCTGAAGGAAGGGGATTTGATAGTTATTAAAGACGATAGACTCGCTCCGACTGAGTGGAAAATGGGAAAATGTCTGGTCTGGAACCATATTTAGAATAAATCCAATGATACACACTTTTGGTGCTCACTGTTCTCATATTTTTATTTGCTGTCGAATAGCGGTTCGCATAATGTACATATGTACTCACATACATATATACAATTGTAATTATTTATTTTTTGGTACCTTCCAATTTTACTGGAATAATTCAAATAAAATTGGGAAAACATAAGACGGCTTTAAAAGCGATCGCAACAAAAGGCCGCTAGTTTTAGTTATCTCTCGGTATTAAAAGCGCCAGCATCCCCCGCAGTGACAGTGAACACAAAACACAATTTATACAAGAAACATCTTACATTGAATTAATTACACAAAATTTAACAATACAAAACATATCAAATTGAATTAAATTAAATTAAATACAAAACATTTAACAATACAAAACATGTTACATTGAATTAAATTAAATACACTACATTTAACAATATCACTACATTGAATTAAACGTCACATACAACAATTAAAAGAATTTTGTACATACATAACACCATTACAACAAACACAACATTGAATTCACAATAAAACCAAAAACCAAAAAACTACACAAACCACCAACACTTATCAATCCCAGAGAAAGAAAACGGTTTGTATAATAAACAAACACCACCCTTTCTAATAGGCTTCTCAAGAATCAATTGTTTACGAAATTTTTTTTCAAAACGAGGCATGCCTACTTCGAAAACCACAAATTAAAGAGTATACGATCAAGTGGTAAATTATTATTTGAAATTGGATCATATGAGGCCAGTTGTTGCCGCGACAACAAACTCTACGGTTTGTTATTTGCTACACCATCCAGTAATTAATCCGGATAAACAGACTACTAAACTTCGAGTGGTTTTCAACGCCTCTAATAAAACTTCAAACGGGAAAAGTCTTAATGACATTTTATATGTGTGTCCCACACTGCAATTTGATTTAGTCCTGCTTATCCTTAGGTGGAGACGTTTTAAATTTGTTTTTATCTGCGACATCACACAGATGTACCGCCAAATACGTGTTGTTCCGGCCCATACTCCACTTCAACGTATTGTTTTTCTGGATTCTCCTGAAAACCCTGTACAGGAATTTGAATTACAGACAGTGACATTTGGGGTAAATTGCGCCCCCTAATTGGCCATACAGATGATACCGACGATGAATATCCGCTTGCTGCGCACATACTTCGTAGGTACGTTGACGACGTACTTACCGGATATCATGACTTACGTACATCATTAGAATCGCGCGATCAGTTAATATCTGCCCTTTCATCCGCTAAATTTGAATTAAGAAAGTGGACAGCAAATGACCGTATAATTTTACAAAATCTTCCAACGGAAGATAAAATCGATGCTAAGGTCCTTTCCTTTATTGAAGCTAGCAGTTCTAAGTCATTAGGTATCAGATGAAACGCTGAGCTTGATTTATTTTATTTCAGTGTGAGCGCCCTTCCCACAAAAGTTCACTATACAAAACGTGAAATATGGTCAACTATTGTCAAACTATTCGACCCATTTGGATGGTTAGGTCCAGTAATTGTAACCGCAAAAATAGTTATGCAGAGGATCTGTCCACGACAGAACGGGATTGGTGAAATTTCGTGGACTGTTATCTGGATGTGAACTCCATTCATATTCCTCGATGGGTTCATTATACGCCAGATTGTTCCGCGAACTTCATGTCTTTTCTGACGCCTCAGAAAAGGCATACGCGGGGGTGATATATATTCGGATAATAACTCCGAATAAAAATATTTATACTCACCTCCCGAATGTTTTTTTAATAATTCAGTTGCAAAAAAAGGGCTCCGCAAAGTTCTAACCGTGGTAAAGAAACCGACTTAAAGTAGGCTACTTTGGTTTTGCAGGTCAGGAGGTGAGTATAAATATTTTTATTCGGAGTTATTATCCGAATATATATCACCCCCGCGTATGCCTTTTCTGAGGCGTCAGAAAAGACATGAAGTTCGCGGAACAATCTGGCGTATAATGAACCCATCGAGGAATATGAATGGAATTCACATCCAGATAACAGTCCACGAAATTTCACCAATCCCGTTCTGTCGTGGACAGATCTTCTGCATAACTATTTTTGCGGTTACAATTACTGGACCTAACCATCCAAATGGGTCGAATAGTTTGGCAGTAGTTGACAATATTTCACGTTTTTATAGTGAACTTTTGTGGGAAGGGCGCTCACACTGAAATAAAATAAATCAAGCTGAGCATTTCATCTGATACCTAATGACTTAGAACTGCTAGCTTCAATAAAGGAAAGGACCTTAGCATCGATTTTATCTTCCGTTGGAAGATTTTGTAAAATTGTACTGTCATTTGCTGTCCACTTTCTTAATTCAAATTTAGCGGATGAAAGGGCAGATATTACCTGATCGCGCGATTCTAATGATGTACGTAAGTCATGATATCCGGTAAGCACGTCGTCAACGTACCTACGAAGTATGTGCGCAGCAAGCGGATATTCATCGTCGGTATCGTCTGTATGGCCAATTAGGGGGCGCAATTTACCCCAAATGTCACTGTCTGTAATTCAAAGTCCTGTACAGGGTTTTCAGGAGAATCCAGAAAAACAATACGTTGAAGTGGAGTATGGGCCGGAACAACACGTATTTGGCAGTACATCTGTGTGATGTCGCAGATAAAAACAAATTTAAAACGTATCCACCTAAGGATAAGCAGGACTAAATCAAATTGCAGTGTGGGACACACATATAAAATGTCATTAAGACTTTTCCCGTTTGAAGTTTTATTAGAGGCGTTGAAAACCACTCGAAGTTTAGTAGTCTGTTTATACGGATTAATTATTGGATGGTGTAGCAAGTAACAAACCGTAGAGTTTGTTGTCGCGGCAAAAACTGGCCTCATATAATCCAATTTCAAATATTAATTTACCACTTGATCGTATACTCTTTAATTTGTGGTTTTCGTTTTGAAAAAAATTTTCGTAAACAATTGATTCTTGAGAAACCTATTAGAAAGGGTGGAAATCATATCGCTATGATTATGAGAATGAAAAAAGGTATTTCTTATTAAGTTATTCCATATCCGATTTTTTATAATGTTTACATTTCATTTTAAATTGCCAATACCGAAGTTTGTCATTGAAGAAAATAAAAAAATAAACAGGTATGTAAAAGAAAGAAAACATTGTTTCTTGTTAGGTAGGTATTAGTTTAACAGACTCCTGCTACTGTTTGTTTAACCACCGGCGTTAGAATGCATTTATGTTCTTATGTTGGTGCTAATTAATATTCTAAACAGGTATTCAACCTTTTGTGTGGAAAAAAGGAAAAACCTCAAAATATTGGGCGAGGAAAATGTGTTGATACGCGATCGTGATACTCAATAATGTAAATGTAATTCTGATTTAGAAAATGAAAAAAAAAACTGGTTCCAGTTTTTATTCGTCAATCATGTTTTACATCGGTAGAAAGGCTACACTTATTTTAAATTGAAAATGCCTTCACATTATGTTGGAATTTCAACTTACAAAGATTACATTTCGACTCAGCTCATTTTCAAAATAATATTATTTTGTTAAAAAAAATAATGGCTTCCATGGCTAACAGATCTTCATATAAACATCATTGCCAAATACATATGGTTTATATATTCAATATTGTTGTAATGCATTCCAAAGCATTAAAATTACATTTTGCAATCAACCACCCACATCACCAACCCCAAAGAATAGATTTTAATTCACAGTTATATGAGCAACATCAGCAGTATTATCATCAACAACCTCAAGCATATCAGCATTAGCAACGGCAAGAACAGCAACCCCTTAAATATCAAAAACAACACTACCAACAGCAGCAACAACATCAATATCAACAACAGCATCATCAAGAAAAGCAACCCCATCAATATCACCAGCAACAATATCAACAAGACTATCAACAGCAGCAACATCATCACGATAGCTATCAACACCAATATCAATAGCAACAACAAACATCACATCAACAAGAAGAGCGAGAGAGACCTACTACATCAAGGGCATATAAAATGTGAGAGTCTTGTAATGTTAATATACCTGCCAGATTATGGGTTAAACATTGAAAGACTAACGACCATCAAGCAAAAGGTGTGCAGATGATTAATAATATAATCACTTTAATTAAAAGTGGATTCCTAAACCGAATTAAGACATATGAATATACATCGGTAAAATTTGAAATCGAAATTAACCATTTCAGTGTCAAAAAAAATTTTGTCGTAATAAAAATCTAAAATTTTGTACTTAAAATCATATAAAGGCATGGAGTTTAGAAAAAAAAAAACAATTTTCATTTTAACCCTCGGACAGTTTCGTCTGTTTTTCAGCAAAAACAAAAACTTCAATGTTAACGGTACATATGATAACCGAAAAATCGCACAGAAAGAGAGAATTTTTAAATGTCGAATATATTCGACGAAAACACTGAAAGGGTTAATAATTTTTTTCTGAATTTTTTTGAATCAATATTAGTAAACGTTGTATCTAAACTTACTCTAATAAAGTTTAATATTATATTAATAGCAGATATATAAATATCTGTGACGATCAAATTATAAAAATTAATATGAAGCATTCAACAAAAATGATGCAACTGACGGTGTCTGATGATGTCAATGATGCGTTCGAAACGCATATTGACTCCATTAAAAATAAAATATCAGAATTTCAAGAAGATATAAATGCTCCAATAATAATATTAGAGGATGGTATTGTATTGTATTAAACTTCGAAGGTTAAGAGTTCCCATTGGAATTGAGTAATATTAAAGCCTTCGAAGAAAATAATCACAACATAAGTGTGAATGTGTTTGGTTATAATAATTCTACATACTCGGTTGTTGGGCCCTTTTATAACACCATAAAAGAAAAAACTACTCAGATCAACCTGATTTTGCTAGAGGAGGATGAGAAGGCTCACTGCATTTTAGTAAAAGATGTTTCAAATTGAGTAATATAATTAAAAATAATATACAAATCATTACTACTTTCATCAAAAGGAGCACGATTACAGATATATAATCAATGTTTCTATTATACAGCTAAGTTAGACCTTATGAATAAACATAAGAGAAGTGTAGTCGGATAGTTACAAAAATGCCAGAGTCTGGCAAAGATAAGTTAGAATTCAAAAAATATAAAAAAACAATTAGATGTTCCATTAGTTGTTTATGCAGACTTCGAATGTGTTTTAGAAGGGACTGCACATAAGGAGTGTAACTTGAACTTTGTTATCCCCAAATTCATTCCTATTTTTTCCATCAGTTCTCATCATATGATTGTCATTTATTTATTAAAGAACTTCTAAAGACAATACCTGGTAGGACAACTATAATTCCTCAGAATAAAGAGGTATATATTTCATTATCGCATACAATCGATATGGGTAATAAATATACTTTAGAATATGGATTTTTAGATTCGCATAGGTTTATGGCATCTAGTTTAGATGCATTAGCTAGCTTTTGCGAAAATGCAGATTTATTGTATGTTAGAAAACATTTCCCCATTGATAGTGAATTTAATGTTATAAGAATGAAAGGTATATTCTGTTATGAATATTTAAATTCTTTTAGTAAGTTGAATGAGCCTGTGCTTCTACTAATTGATGCATTTAATAGTAGTCTTAATGAAAAATCATGTAGTATTAATGATTATAAACATGCGATAAATCTGCAGCAAACATTTAAGTGTCAAACTTTACGCGATTATATGCAATTATATTTGAAAACGGATGTGCTCCTTCTTACTAAGGTTTTCGAAATTTTCAGAAAGTCATGTAAACATATACATAAGCTTGGCCCCTATCAGTTTTACACCGCCCACTTGATGCTATGTTTAGGCATACAGAGGAGAATTTAGTGAATATCTCCCCTATGGCGATTTTAAATTGGTAAAACCTGAAGACATGATTAACGATGTAAAACCAATTCGCTTGGATGGTTAGGTCCAGTAATTGTAACCGCAAAAATAGTTATGCAGAAGATCTGTCCACGACAGAACGGGATTGGTGAAATTTCGTGGACTGTTATCTGGATGTGAATTCCATTCATATTCCTCGATGGGTTCATTATACGCCAGATTGTTCCGCGAACTTCATGTCTTTTCTGACGACTCAGAAAGGGCATACGCGGGGGTGATATATATTCGGATAATAACTCCGAATAAAAATATTTATACTCACCTCCTGAGCTGCAAAACCAAAGTAGCCCCCTTTAAGTCGGTTTCTTTACCACGGTTAGAACTTTGCGGAGCCCTTTTTTGCAACTGAATTATTAAAAAACATTCGGAATGAAGTCGACATTTCATTCCAAAAGGTATTTTGTTGGACGGATTCTACGATCGTCCTCGCATGGCTTAGAAAAACTCCATCTACGTGGACCACATTTGTTGCTAACCGTGTCAGTAAAATTCAAGATGTTACAGATGTAAGCAGTTGGTTTAATGTTCGCTCTGGAGAAAATCCTGCTGATTAAGGCAGCCGGGGGGTTTCGTCTTCTGAGCTAGCCTCATCATAACTTTGGTGGCATGGACCACACCGGCTACGCCAATATAGCTCTCAGTGGGATATATCGCACAGTGCTCCCCTTGACACCGATGTAGAAATGCGCACAGTCATGTTTCACGCTTCATTTTCCAATGATAATTTTGAAGATATTTTAGGAAAGTTTTCGACATTAGACAAGGCTCTTCGAATCTTGTCTTACATTTATAGATTTTTCCACAACATTCATCGTGCACATAGAGGTATTACATTTACAATGATTATAAGCTCACCAGTTCGGAGGCTAGAGCGACTACATCACGTCTAGCTGCCATAGCTCAAAAAAGGCATTTCCTTATGAATACCATATATGGTCCCCTTAAAATCCAAAAGTTCCCTTGTAACCTTAAACCCCTTTCTAGAAGAGTGAGAAGTTATGAGACTAAATGGAAGCTTATCAAGCGCAACTACTCTTTCTTATTCGGAAAGACATCCCATACTTCTACCTTACCATAGTAAGTTTGCTCGCTTTTGGTAAAGTTCTTCCATACAATTTCCATTCACGGTGGAAATCA
>NW_026884000.1:0-53214 GCF_032173495.1 Musca vetustissima
CAAAAGAAAAAACCCTTTAAACTCAAATGTCTTTATATATTTTTTAATGCAGTTCCATCCCCATATATTTTATCGAAATCCACGCATTGTTTAGACTTGAAAAATATCTTTAAAAAAAATCCAGGCCTTGTTTAGACTTGAAAAAATATTTTTTAAAAAATCCAGGCCTTGTTTAGACTTGAAAAAATATTTTTTTAAAAAATCCAAGCCTACTTTAGAAATTTAAAAATCCCAGCCTTTAAATGGAGATAAATTGTTTCTTAAATTTTAGCTACCATTAAATTTTAAAATTGTGTCACACATCATTATCCTTCCCTACTTGCTGTGTGTCCTGCCACCTGCAGCATTTTTGTGCAACAAATCATGCGTGCTACCACTTCTAACCGACCGAACAAATTCTTTGCCATCATCTACAAACAACCGACTGGTGAAAGGACAAAATTAAATTCCGCCCACTAAATCAAGCAGAATCCAGTAAGGAACGTAGTAAAGTCGGACGGGGCCGACTATATGATACCCTTCACGACTTTGAATATATTCAACAGATGAATCCTAACAGACGTCGCATTTTTAAATGACCAGTAAATCGTACTTTAAATATCCTTAGGTACCCGAAGAAATTCAGGATCAATTTTCAAAATTTCATGGAATATTCTCTCATTCCCTAATCATAATTTGGCATGTAATTTTTTGTGAAACCTTATGTATTGCCGAAGTTATGGTCAAATTTTCAAAATAATCTAATAATTACTAGTAATCATACGCACTATCGTACCCAAAGGAAACATTGCTTTTAATGCTGATTTCATAGTAAAAAATCGTGGCTTTGTAGTCACATATGTAATCTCTCCATTGGCTTTACCTGAAAAACATTATAAATCCTTCTCCTTGCATTTATGATTTTTAGTAAAAAAATATTTTCTTAATTTAAATACTCATAGATTTTCAAGAAAATTTTGGACAAATTTCAAAATTTTATAGATTATTCCCTCATTTGTTGTTTATCATTCAACATTTAAATTTTTAGAATATCTCATCTATTCCCGACGATATGGTCAAATTACCAATCTAACCCAATAATTATTAATAATCATACGCACCATAGTACCCAAAAGAAAAATCTCTTTAAACACCGATTTCTAAGTAAATTCTACTGACATTCCATCCGAATGTCTTACCTCGATCTTTGACTATGTCAGTAGTGTATAATACTCACGCCACTCATACATACTTACCCTTCATCTAAGTGTGTTATAAATGTACACACATACATACGTGTGTGTATATGTGTATTTGCTGAACAATGCACATTTGAAATTTGTGATGATGATTATTTTTTCAACATTTTCATTTTCGTTGTTGTTGTTGTTGTCTTCTTCTATTTTCGTTTATTAAAAATTGCATTCTTCTCGGCACCAGCCTTCTCCGTCCGCCCACATCAGGAACATAAGGCAACATTTACAAAAGGCATTATTAAAATAGCTTTATTATTGTGTATAGAGAAAAAAAGAAAATTATTCTTTACAACATCGTATTTTTCTTAATTATTTTTATTTTCTTTTCTACAATTTTCATCACATTTCCAAAAGGGTCTGTTTAAATTCTATAGGGTGCTTGGGAATTTGTTAAGAGATAATAAACACCTCGCCGTTTTTCCATTAGGGTTTTATTATAATGTCCATTATGCTCAGCTATCTGCAATTGCACTCCCGTCTCTTCAGGACATTTATTTTGTTTGACCATTTCCTGCCACATGTCCTCTGCACAGCCAATACCTTGCAGTTTTTCCTTAGCCAAAGCTTGAGAAAATATTTGAAAGGCTCGAAAATGACTACATTCCTTGAAATAACATCCCGGCTGTCGAGTACCATAATTTATATATAAATCCACATGACCCAAAGGCCGATCATAACCATAAGAACCAACACTTGTGTGCAACACTTCTACATATTCCGCATCACTGCGATCCACACGTTCCTCTGGGGTTTCGTAGCGAAATAAAGGCAATGCTGGATCGAGAGCATACAAAACCTTCAAACGTCCTGTTTGCAAATGTTTTCCTGCAATACCAGCCACATGGGCACCCATACTAAAGCCAATTACTTGCAAATCTTCAAAACGCATGCCAGATTCCTGATGCAAGAAATCAATGAATTTCGCCAAGACTTTGCCAACTGGTTTCACCCGATAACTTGCTGTTATATAATCGGCAATGGCACCCTTACCCCAATCCACAGTTATAACGTTGTAGCTGACATTCGGAGCTGAAAGCAGTTCAGGTATTAGGGTGTTATACAGGCCAGCTGTGGCGCCACCCAGCCAGCCGTGGATGAGGATTCTGGAAGAGAAATTGTAAACAAATTATCAGAAGTTTGATTAAAAAATCGAAATTGAAATAGGCATAGATATCCCTGAAGGTCCAGCAAAAATTCCAAAAATTTAAGGAATATTCCCTCATTAGTTGTCAATAATTTGGCATTTAAATAATTGAAAAATATCGTATATTTCCGAAGTTATGGCCAATTTTCAAAATTAACCCAATAATTATTAGTAATCATACGCACTATGGTACCCAAAAGAAAAAACCCTTTAAACTCAAATTTCTTTATATTTTCTTCATAATTCCATACGAGTATCTTAACTCGAACTTGTTTAGACTTGAAAAAATATTTTTTTAAAAAATCCTCGCCTTCTTTAGACATTAAAAAAATATTTTTAAAAAATCCAGGCCGGAAAAATCCTGACTTGAAAAAATATTTTTTTTAAATCCACGCCTTGTTTAGACTTGAAAAAAATATTTTTTTAAATCCACGCCTTGTTTAGACTTGAAAAAATATTTTTTTTTTAAAATCCACGCCTTGTTTAGACTTGAAAAATATATATTTTTTAAAATCCACGCCATGTTTAGACTTGAAAAAATATTCTTTAAAAAATCCACGCCTAGTTTAGAAATTTAAAAATCCTAGCCTTTAAAGGAGATCAATTGTTTCTTAAATTTTAGCTCCCATTAAATTTTAAAACTGTGTCACCAATCATTATCCTTCCCTACTTGCTGTGAGTCCTGCCACCTGCAGCATTTCTGTGCAACAAATCATGCGTGCTACCACTTCCAACCGACCAACAAATTCTTTGCCATCATCTAACAAACAAACGACTGTGGAAAGGACAAAATTAAATTCTGCCCACTAAATCAAGCAGAAACCAGTAAGGAAAGTAGTAAAGTCGGACGGGGCCGACTATGTGATACCCTTCACCACTTTGGGTATATTCAACAGATGAATCCTAACAGATGTCGCATTTTTAAAGGACCAGTAAAATGAAATTGGATCCATAAACATGTCATTCTGCAACCGATACTAATTTTTTCATTTGGTCTGATATGATTCACGAAATTTAACACACATCATTTTAGACCTAATTCATTACGCTGTGCCAAATTTCGTGCAAATCGAAAGATATATAGGGACTTTGGTGCGCCATTTACATTAAATCGGACGAAAATATATATATGGGAGCTATATCTAAATCTGAACCGATTTTCATGAAACTTAACACACATCATTCTAGGCCTAATTCATTACGCTGTGCCGAATTTCGTGCAAATCGAAAGATACATAGGGACTTTGGTGCACCATTTACATTAAATCGGACGTAAATATATATGAGAGCTATATCTAAATCTGAACCGATTTTCAGGAAACTTAACACACATCATTCTAGACCTAATTCATTACGCTGTGCCAAATTTCGTGCAAATCGAAAGATATATAGGGACTTTGGTGCGCCATTTACCTGAAATCGGACGAAAATATATAAGGGAGCTATATCTAAATCTGAACCCATTTTCAGGAAACTTAACACACATCATTCTAGGCCTAATTCATTACGCTGTGCCAAATTTCGTGCAAATCGAAAGATGTATAGGGACTTTTGCGCACAATTTACCTTAAATCGGACGAAAATATATATATGGGAGCTATATCTAAATCTGGACCGATTTTCAGGAAACTTAACACTCATCATTTTAGACCTAATTCATTACGCTGTGCCAAATTTCGTGCAAATCGAAAGATATTTAGGGACTTTGGTGCGCCATTTACAATAAATCGGAAGAAAGTATATATGGGAGCTATATCTAAATCTCAACCGATTTTCACGAAACTTAACACACATCATTCTAGACCTAATTCATTACGCTGTGCCAAATTTCGTTCAAATCGAAAGATATATAGGGACTTTGGTGCACCATTTACCTGAAATCGGACGAAAATATATATGGGAGCTATATCGAAATCTGAACCGATTTTCACGAAACTTAGCACACATCATTCTAGGCTGAATTCAGTGAGCTATGCCAAATTTCGTGCAAATCGAAAGATATATAGGGACTTTGGTGCACCATTTACATTAAATCGGACGAAAATATATATGGGAGCTATATCTAAATCTGAACCGATTTTCACGAAACTTAGCACACATCATGTTAGGCTTAACTCAGTACGCTATGCCAAATTTCGTGCAAATCGAAAGATATTAAGGGACTTTGGTGCACCATTCATAATAAATCGGACGAAAATATATATGGGAGCTATATCTAAATCTGAACCGATTGTTCCCAATTTCAATAGGGTTCGTCCTTTGGCCAAATAAGTGACCTATGCCAAATTTCATTCATATCGTATCATAAATGCGACCTGTACTTTGTTCACAAAAATACACGGACGGACGGACATGCGTAAATCGACTCAGAAAGTGATTCTATGCATATTCTCAAAATGAACGTCTATCTCGTTTCCTTTTGCCTGTTACAAACATATGCACAAAGACATAATACCCTGTATCACAGTGTGGTGAAGGGTACAAAAATGCTGGCCACCTTCCCTGCCAGCTTTCCCCCTCCCTCCCTCTCCTGTTATCCATCCATCCATCCATTCGAACTCACCTCGTTGGCTGGAAGGGATTAAACCTTGATTGTCTTAATGCCCGTGCATTATACAATTGCAATTGTTCCGAATGTATGCCAGGGATGCTGTCAGCAACAGGACGAGTATTAACGCCAAATACACTACTAATTGTGTCAGTGACAACATTAAGGACTCGTTGTCGTTCGCCATTTGCCGGTTGGATTGTCACGGGCAGAGGAGAACTTCTGCTGCTGATAGTGTCATTTAGGGCATTTAAACTATTTCGGGACATTTCTTTACTGCCACTTTCAGGTATTTGGGATTTCTTCATCTGTTCCTCCTCTTTGGTTGTTGCAGAGATATGTGGTCCTTGGAAGTTGTTGTTGTTGTGGTTTTTGGTATACAAATAGAATTCGGTATGTGATTCGGCATTGAATAAAAAACGATAATCAACTGTCGGCAGATGATGATCACTGCTAAATGATGCAATACTAAATGCAGTTGTTGTTGCTGCTGGTTGCTGTTGTTGTTGCTGTGGTAATTGTCCTACCAGAGAGGGTGGAATTAGTAGCAGAAGTAGTTCGTGTTGTTGTTGTTCATTTTGTTCTTGTTGTTGAAATTGTGGCAATTGTCCAAATGATAATGGAGGCAAACTATTGCCATTATAGAATTTTAGAAATTTCAATTGTTGTTGTCGGTTGTTGTTGTTGTTACTATTTGCAGGATTCATCATTGTTGTTGTAGTTGTCTCATCAACCGCAACATTTGGCCAGCTTCTCATCATAGCTTTACTCTGATGATGATGATACATTTCAAATGCTCGTCGAATTTCCTCCTCTTTATACTCCTCTATATCCTGCACTTTTGTAACCTCCTTTTTCTCCTCCTCCCCCTCCGCCTTTCCATTACCCTGCTGATTGATTTCGAAAGCCTTTAATTTATTTAATATCCTTGACGAATTGTCATTAATGGATTTGAATACTGCGGCTTTCAAAGGATAATGGCCAGAGATTTTGTTGTTGTTCTGATTTGAAACCAAAGATTTTTGTAGAGAGGCATCTGCTGGTCGAGGTTTTTGTTGCATTGACCACCACCACCATTGTTGTTGTTGCTGCTGCTGTTGTTGTTGATTAGTAAACCATAATGTTTGTAACCAGCTAGGACCTGTCGAATCACTGGTTATGGGCAACGATGATGCGCCACTCGGGTATGTGGGTAAATGTAACAGATGTTTTCCCTTAAGAGGCAAAGAAGGAGGAGGAGGGTGAGGATGGGGTGGAGTAGAAGAGTCCTTGGATTGTTTTGGCTCATTGTGGCCGATAATTATTGGGTCATCATCAGCATCAATTGATTGTTGCTTTATGTAGCCATTGGAAATATTGGGAAAATCTGCTGGTGGTCGCAAATTGTTATAATTTTGTAAATCATCGAATGGCTTCTCATTTTGTTTATTAACGATGTCCTTTGATTTGAGGGTAGGATTTGGAGATAATTCAGCATTGGCAAGGTATAGATATAATAGAACTAAAAAGAAATGAATTCCATTAATAATTTGCTGAGAAAAAACAAAAGAGAAAATATTTTCAAAAATGTTGGACCTTTTGGGGTAATTGCCTACATTTGCCGATTTCTGGAGAATTTTCTTAATCACACCTATTTTTTTGCAAGAATTTTATCAAGAATCAATTTATTTCATAAATATACCGCAACTAGCAAAGTGCCCGCTACTTCGTATGCGGAAAGGGAATACAAAAAATAATATTTCATATGGAAATCGGAAATACTGTATAATTATACCCTACACAACTATGTTGTCAGGGTATTATAGCTTTGTGCAGCCCCAATAGTTTGTAACGCCGCGAAATATTGGTCATAGACCCACCTTTAAGTATACCGATCGTCATATGTCGACTAGCTGCAGAACATCGCATATTTTACAAGGTGTAGGGGATGTGACCAAATATTTAGAGCGGCTGTTTAGATGAAGACCGTTCAATATTCCGAGGGTCAAATCAACCAAAACCTAGAGTGACCAACTTTTTATTTTATGGCGTAAAAATTCACTTCAAAAAAAAAAAATGGAAAATATGTCAGGGTTAGAAAGTGGAGCTGTTGACCTATAATCGATCAAGAAATATTGCCCAGTTTCAGAATATAGAACCGCAGAAAGTTAGAGATCCGTGGTAGTTGTGTAGGGTATCATATGGTCGGCCCCGTCCGACTATACTGCTCCGCTCACTGGTTAGAATCATTTCGTACTTTTTATACTCATAAGTAAGAATTTCTAAAACTACATCAATCCTACACTCTAACAGTAATCTTATTTCCACCAAAGTCCAACTTGTACCAAATTTAGTACTTTTCGTACCAAAGTTATATCAGATTTGATACCATTCTGTACTCATATTCCAAACCTATCTCAATATTCCAAACCTACTTTCAAATATTAATCGTAAGTCCAAATTTAAGAATTCCAACTCTGCCTGTTCACCAAATTGTACCAGATTTGGTACCATTCCACGGTAACCTAAGTTGCAAATTGGACCAAATTTATGTGCTTTTCATAAGAACGAATTTCCAAAACTCCTTCAGTCATGCACACCAATAATAGCCTTAATTCCTCATTTAAAGATTCCAGCTCTATTCGTTCACCAACAACCGAATTGTACCAAATTTAGTACCATTTATTACTTTTCGTAGTTTCTAAAACTTCCTAAATTCCACACTGCAACAGTAATTTTAATCATACATTTCAGGATTCCAGGCCTATCCGTTCAAATAGATCCAAATTGTACCATATTTAGTACCATTTAGTACTTTTCGTACTTATGAGTTCGAATTTCCAACACTATCTCAATCATATGCTATAACAGTAGTTTTATTTTCAAATATAAATTATTCATCCTTATCATTTCATTTGAATCTAAATTGTACTAAACTTAGTACCATTTAGTGCACATAATTAGGCGTTTTTAAAACTACCTCCATGTTTCATCCAACCCTAATTTTAACTCCAAATTTCAGGATTTCCGCTCACACAAAATGTATCATATTTAGTACCATTTAGTAGTGCTAATGAAAATACAATCTAAATTGTACCAAATTTTGTACCATTTTGTACACATAATGACGAATTTTCAAAACAACCGATATATATCTCAATCCTGAACTCCAACTCTAATATTAATTCAAAATTTCAGAATCTCAGCCCTATCCGTTCACACAAAAGTAATTTGTACACTGGTACCACTGGTAGCTGAGTCGATCTAGACGAGATATGACGATCGGTATACTTAAAGGTGGGTCTAGGACCAATTTGTAAACACGATACAGGCCACAGTTATGGGCCAATCTTCACGAAATTTTGCATGTACGGTGGGTTCTGGCCAATGAAGACCCCTATTGTTTTTGGTAAAGATCGGTTAATATTTAGGGGATGAAATGGACAAAATACTTAATTTTTGTCCGTTTTTCTGGTCGGTCCAGAGGCCGCAATTATGGCCCGAACATCGCGAAATTTGTCTTTTTTGATAAGTATTGGTCAATATTTAGCGGGTCAAATGGACCCTGACTTTTGTGTGAAAAATTACAAAATTTCTATTCTATGGCGTATATATTTGCTCCTGATTGAGCGAGAAGTTGATAGTATGTTCAAGAGGAGGTGTTGACCATTATATTGATACCAATTATATTGTTGTATGTGCTCGGATGTGGGAGTTACACCTAAATATTTACAGGTATCTCCGTATTCGTATATTATTTAGTAACCCATTACCACACTATAGCGCGGAAATATAGCGCTGATCGCTTTGAAATTTTCCATGAGGATCCAGGTATAGTCAAAGAGAAAGCCTATAATTTTCAATGATCATCAGATAATAATATTGGGATGAAGTGGATGGAAAACTTTATTTTTTTGTGTTTCTCGAGTCGATCTATAGGCCACACTTAAAAGCCGAACATCACAACACAACCTACGTTGAAGGGAATCTGGACAAGTAATTAGAAAATCTTTACTGAATATTAGTAATATTTGCTGACCTCTAGGCGGTCAAGAGCTCAGAATGTAGTGCCACAGAAAGTTAGATTTTCGTGGAAGTTGTGTAGGGTATCACATGGTCGGCCCCGTCCGACTATACTGTATATTTAAGAATTTCCTACACTCCAACAGTAATTTTAATTCGAAAATTCTGTAGTCAAGCTCTTTACGTTCACACATAATCAAGTTGTACCAAACATAGTACCGTTTAGTACTCATAAGTACTATGCTTCCATATTTCAATTCTATATTCCAACAACAACAATTATTCCAAATTTTAGGTTTCCAGCTCTCTGAAAATTGTACCAAATCTAGTGCCGTTTAGTACTTTTCGTGCAAATAAATACGAATTGCCAAATATGCCTCTATAGCTCAATCTTCAAATTCAACTTGCACCAAATTTAGTATCATTTAGTACTTTTCGTACCCATAAATACGATTTTTTTTAAAGCCACCTCAATCCTGTAGTCCAATAGTAGTCCTAATTCCTCTTTTCGGGATTTCATCTCTATACACTCAACTAAATGCAAATAGTACCAAATTTAGTACCATTTTGTACTTTTTATACACATAAGTACTAATTACTTAAACCTTTTTCATACATCAACACCACTTCCCAACCTGTATTCCTTATAAAAATTTCAAGATTCTAGTTTTATATGTGCAATATATATATATACAATTAGAACTAAATTTAGTAAAGTTTAGTACTTTTCGTACACTTCTAGTTCGAATTTCCAAAAACTCTTTTGCACATCTTTCTAATTTTCCATCAGTCCAAATTTCCAAATTTCAGAATTCTAGCTCTTCCCGTTCGCCTAATACAAAGGGTACCATATTTGGTACATTTTAGTACTTCGTACCCTTCTAGTTCGAATTTCCAAAAACCCAGCCTTATCTCACGCCTACACATCAACAACAACAACCCACACTCAAAATTTCAAGCTTATAGCTGTAGCCGTTTCGTCTGGGCTATGATCTGTCAGTTACTCACTCACTCACTTAACACTTAGGAACGGTGTAAGGAAATAGTTATGGCATTGGAAAACCCCTTTTTAAAATAAAAAGCGTGGGTGTATTAAATGTGATATCTCTGGTATTTCGTCGGCTACATTACTGATTATGAAGCTGATTTTCAAGACTAGATATTCTTCTTTACAAATCGTGTAATTTCAATCCGATGCCATTAATACTTTACAAGTTATGCTTCACAGAAGATTATCGGCGACAAAATTCCAATATTCGGAAAACCTCGAAGTTGATTTAATTTTCGTAATATCGTTGGTATTTGATGCCTTAGGTCCAAAGTTTTGTTAACGATTTTGTTAATTAGATATTTTTCCTTTCAAATCCATTTAATTTGTTGAAATTTTTGGTTTTTAAATATTCAGAAATGGGAACACTTCTTTGAAATTCATCTTATTTCAGTTCATTTTTTCCTCTTTTTTGTATCTCAAAATTTCACTTTATTTCCAAAGCTGGTATTTTTTAATTTTAATTTATGCACCTTGTAGTTTAATTACCAAATAAAATTTCATTTTTTCTGTTTTTAGTTTTTTCTCTTAACTTTAGACACAGTTTTGTTTTTATCATCTGAACTTTCTTGTTAGCTTGTTAACGACATTGTGGTAACTAAAGTTGGTCTTGTGAAATGGTTCTTCTAACCATTTCTTAACTCAGACCCAAACTTTTGCTGTTAATTACAAATGCAAATATGAAGCTAACTATAAAAAACCATCAACTACAACTACATAACTCTTGAGTAAACAAACAATGATAATCTAAAACAATTACGAATGAGATTGGGGAAAGATAGCCAATGGGGAAGATGGGAAAAAGAAAAAAATCAGAAAAAATAATTGAGAATCCCACACATATTCCTGAGGTAGCTTTTTCAGTTTTAGGGTATTTTTTTTTTGGTCTAGAAAAAAATTCTTGAAGATGTCAGATTCATCTAGAAAAAATCCAGAGATATCCAAGTTTTTTTACGTATAGACAAAAAATCCTGAGACCCTCACGTGTTTTTTTTTTTTTTTTTTTTGTATAGAAAAAAATCCAGAGACGCTCAGGTATTTTTTTCGTATAGAAAACAATCCTCAGACCCTCAAGTCCGACTACTATAGAATTAAATCCTGAGACCCTCAGGTCCGACTTTTTCTATAGAAAAAAACTCCTGAGACCCTCAGGTGAGTTTTTTTCGTATGAAAAAAAATTCCTGAGACCCTAAGGTCCGACTTTTTTTCTATAGAAAAAATCCTAAGACCCTCAGGTCCGACTTTTTTCTATAGGAAAAATCCTGAGACCCTCAGGTTTGACTTTTTTCTAAGGACGAAGTTTTTTCTATATACAAAAATTCCGGAGATGCCCTGAGGTCGAAGTTTTTTATAGAAAAATATCTTGCATCGACCTGGGGGATTTCTCTATAGAATTCGGATTTTTCCTATTCGGGAGACAGGTCAATTTTTTTCTATAGAAAAAAATTAGTCTGACTCTGATCGATTTTTCCCATAGAAAAAACTCGTCAGACCCTCATGTCAATTTTTTTCTATAAAACAAAAATTTGGGAGATTCAGGTCAAACTTTTCTATAGAAAAAAATTCTGAGACCCTCAGGTCCGACTTTTTTCTATAGAAAAAAATCCTGAGACTCTCAGGTCCGACTTTTTTCTATAGAAAAAAATCCTGAGACCCTCAGGTCCGACTTTTTTTATAGAAAAAAATCCTGAGACTCTCAGGTCCGACTTTTTTCTATAGAAAAAAATCCTGAGCTGAGGGTCCGACTTTTTTCTATAGAAAAAAATCCTGAGACCCTCAGGTCCGACATTTTTCTATAAAAAAAATCCTGAGACCCTCAGGTCCGACTTTTTTTCTATAGAAAAAAATCCAGAGACCCTCAGGTCCGACTTTTTTCTATAGAAAAAAATCCTGAGACCCTCAGGTCCGGCTTTTTTCTATAGAAAAAAATCCTGACACCCTCAGGTCCGACTTTTTTCCATAGAAAAAAATCCTGACACCCTCAGGTCCGACTTTTTTCCATAGAAAAAATATCCTGAGACCTTCAGGTGGTTTTTTCGTATAAAAAAAAATTCTTGAGATCCTCAGGTGTTTTTTTCGTATAGAAAATAATTCCTGAGGCCCTCAGGTGTATTTTTTCGTATAGAAAAAAAAATTCCTCGGACCCTGCGGTGGTTTTTTTCGTATAGAAAATAATTTCGGAGACCCTCAGGTAGTTATTTTCGGAACTCTGGTTGGTTTATCGTCTTGAAAAAATTCCTCATGAACCCTGGTTGGTTTTTCGGTCTAGAAAAAAATCGCTAAGCATATTTGCTGTTTTTTGTATAGACAAAACACCTTCAGGCCAAAATGTTTTCTAAAAAAAAATCGTGAAATCTCCAAGTCGGACTTTTTCTTATAAAAACAAAAATACGGAGACCATCAGGTCAACAATTTTTTTCTATAGAAAAAAATTCGTAAGACCCTCTGGGTCAATTTTTTCTATACCATAAACATCATTGGATTAATTTAGTGAGACCCTCTGGGTCAATATTTTTCTATAGCATAACAAATCGTGGGATCCTCTGGTTCAAGTTTTTTCTATAGCAAACAAAGCAGGGTCTCAGATAGAACTTTTTTTACGGAGACCCTCACATTGAAGTTTATTCTATGAGAAAAAATCCTAGGGGTTTTCTATAAAAAAAACATTCTATAAAAAAATCATCGACGTTTATTCTATAGAAAAAATCCGAGAGACCCTCAGTTTGAAGTTTTCTACATAAAAAAATCCGGAGGCCCTCAGGTCAAAGTTTTTTTCTATAGAAAAAAAATCCGGAGGCCCTCAGGTCAAAGTTTTTTTCTATAGAAAAAAAAAAAATCGGAAAAACCTCAGGTTGAAGTTTTTTCTACATAAAAAAATTCCGGAGGTCCTCAGGGCAAAGTTTTTTCTATAGAAAAAAATTCCGGAAACCCTCAGGTGTTTTTTTATATAAAAAAAAAATCCGGAGACTCTTAGGTCGAAGTTTTTTCTTAGAAAAAATTAGGGAGGCCCTCAGGTCAAAGTTTTTTCTATAGAAAAAAAATCGGAACAACCTCAGGTTGAAGTTTTTTCTATAGAAAAAAATTCCGGAAACACTCAGGTCGAAGTTTTTTCTATAGAAAAAAATTCCGGAAACACTCAGGTCGAAGTTTTTTCTATAGAAAAAATTCCACAGACCCTCAGGTCGAAGTTTTTTCTACAAAAAAAAAATTCCGGACGAAGTTTTTTCTATAAAACAAAAAATCTATAAAAAAAAATTCCGGAGACTCTTAGTTCGAAGTTTTTTCTATGGAAAAAAATTACGGAGGCCCTCAGGTCAAAGTTTTATCTATAGAAAAAAAATTCGGAAAAACCTCAAATCGAATTTTTTTCTAAAAAAAATTCCGGAAAGTTTTTTTCTATAGAAAATTTTCCGGAAACCCTCAGATCGAAGTTTTTTCTATAGAAAAAATTCCGCAGACCCTCAGGTCGAAGTTTTTTCTACAAAAAAATTTCGGAGGCCCTCAGGTCGAAGTTTTTTCTACATAAAAAAATCCGGAGGCCCTCAGGTTGAAGGTTTTTCTACATAAATAAAATCTGGAGACCCTCAGATTCGAATTTTTTCCATAAAACAAAATCGTGAGATCCCCAGATTCGATATTTGTCTACAGAAAAAAATCGTGAGACCCTAAGATCCGACTTTTTCTATAGAAAAAAATTCCGGCGACCCTCAGTCAAAGTTTTTGTTATAGAAAAGTATTCCGGAGACCATTTTATGTCTCATTTCTGTTAAAAAAATGTTTCACATTGTAATCAAAAGTACTTCTACCTCAAAAGTATTTCCGCATGGGAAATGGCATTTAACTTGTTATTTTTTTATTGTTGTTGTTTTTTAATTGTTAAGGCTTTATTTTATGTAACACTTTCCTCACCTCTCTTTTCTTTTTCTCCTCCCTTTGCAGGTATGTAAATTTATGATGTATGACCAACTTTGTAAAGTTTTATTAATGTGGCCCTTCTCGAGCCCGGTGAAGTCGCAATGTCAGAAGTGCTGGTAAGTTCCGGTTTTAAGAAATGTGCATTTCCTGTTTGTAAATGAATAACAAAAAAACAACAACACTTTGAAAAGGGAGGACGAATAACAAAACTTACAATGGGATAGGACGAAGTATGGTTTAAAGGATACACAAAGGACATTCATTACCACATCCCTTTAAAAATTTGTACAAAAATAACACGTAAGGATTCTTAGCAGGAATTTTTTTTCTGATACAGGATAACAGCCTTATGTGAGTACGTGACTATGTGAGGATATCAAATGTCGTAAAACCCCTCACCGATCCCCCAAAAGAAAAATTTGCACAAATTTTTATAAATTGATATTGAATATTGACTTCCGGTTATCAACGAATTTTTGATTGGGGTGGGAAGGTAGAGCCATTAAACAGAGCTCCAAGAGGCATCATGGAGTAGACCTCTTATCTCCTGAAGTTATTCGCATCGCATACAAAAAAACAGAGTAGCTACAATAGGTGTAAAATTTACAGAGCTTATCATTCATCCATTTCCATCACACCCATCAGCTCTCAACTTCTTTTCTGTCTTTTGTGTTACTCCAGCCGACCTGCATGCCTGCCTTCCAGTCTGCCTTATCATCATCATCGAATCAACTTTTTATCGAAATTTGCAATCAAATGCGAAGTTTTTGCCTTTGTTAGAAATAATGTAAATATTCATAACAGCTTTGAAATTCCCCCTTCGTTCCCCTCCCCAATTCTGAATATGTAACAGTAATTCATATGACGAGTTTGGAGGGTCCGAAGAGCTCTTCAGCTATTGTTTTCATTTTAGCGATTTTTTTTCAATTTTTTTTGGTTTGAGTACCATTTTTTATGCTGATGTCTGTCTGCTGTCTTTTTTTGAAGAGGTCTCAAATTTTTTTCATGGAGAGCCTTCTAAGTACAAAAGCCTAAATACAATATTCATATAACAACAACAACGGCAACAACAATAGTTGCTGATGTTCATGTTTTACTAGATGTTTTAGCTGGGAGGGATACCCTCCCCACAAATTTCAATGATGATAATGAAGCGATTTTTTCCAAATCTCAGGAAAAAACTTCGACCTGAGGGTCTCCGAATTTTTTTTCTATAGAAAAAACTTCGACCTGAGGGTCTCAGGAATTTTTTTCTATAGAAAAAACTTCGACCTGAGGGTCTCCGGAATTTTTTTCTATAAAAAAAACTTCGACCTGAGGGTCTCCGGGCCTGATGGTCTCCGGAACTTCGACATGAGGGTCTCCCGAATTTTTTAATATATTTTATTTCTATAAGGAAAACTTCGACCTGAGGGTCTCCGGAATTTTTTTCTATAGAAAAAACTTCGACCTGAGGGTCTCCGGAATTTTTTTCTATAGAAAAAACTTCGACCTGAGGGTCTCCCGAATTTTTTTCTATAGAAAAAACTTCGACCTGGTGTTCTCCGGAACTTTTTCTATAGATAAAACTTCGACCTAAGGGTCTCCGGAATTTTTTTCTATAGATAAAACTTCGACCTGAGGGTCTCCGGAATTTTTTTCAATAGAAAAAACTTCGACCTGAGGGTCTCCGGAATTTTTTTCTATAGAAAAAAATTTCGACCTGAGGTTCTGCGGAATTTTTTTCTATAGAAAAAACTTCGACCTGAGGGTCTCCGGAATTTTTTTCTATAGAAAAAACTTCGACCTGAGGGTCTCCGGAATTTTTTTCTATACGAAAAAAACCAATCTGAGGGTCTCCGGAATTTTTTTCTATAGAAAAAACTTCGACCTGAGGGTCTCGTGGATTTTTTTTCTATAGAAAAAACTTCGACCTGAGGGTCTCCGGAATTTTTTTCTATAGAAAATACTTCGACCTGAGGGTGTGCGGAATTTTTTTCTATAGAAAAAACTTCGACCTGAGGGTGTGCGGAATTTTTTTCTATAGAAAAAACTTCGACCTGAGGGTCTGCGGAATTTTTTTCTATAGAAAAAACTTCGACCTGAGGGTCTGCGGAATTTTTTTCTATAGAAAAAACTTCGACCTGAGGGTCTGCGGAATTTTTTTCTATAGAAAAAACTTCGACCTGAGGGTCTGCGGAATTTTTTTCTATAGAAAAAACTTCGACGTGGGGGTCTCCGGAATTTTTTCTATACGAAAAAACCACCTATGGGTCTCTGGATTTTTTTCTATAAAAAAACCTGAGGGTCTCCGGAATTTTTTTCTATAGAAAAAACTTCGACCTGAGGGTCTCCGGAATTTTTTTTCTTTAGAAAAAACTTCGACCTGAGGGTCTCCGGAATTTTTTTCTATAGAAAATACTTCGACCTGAGGGTGTGCGGAATTTTTTTCTATAGAAAAAACTTCGACCTGAGGGTGTGCGGAATTTTTTTCTATAGAAAAAACTTCGACCTGAGGGTCTGCGGAATTTTTTTCTATAGAAAAAACTTCGACCTGAGGGTCTGCGGAATTTTTTTCTATAGAAAAAACTTCGACCTGAGGGTCTGCGGAATTTTTTTCTATAGAAAAAACTTCGACCTGAGGGTCTGCGGAATTTTTTTCTATAGAAAAAACTTCGACCTGAGGGTCTGCGGAATTTTTTTCTATAGAAAAAACTTCGACCTGAGGGTCTGCGGAATTTTTTTCTATAGAAAAAACTTCGACGTGGGGGTCTCCGGAATTTTTTCTATACGAAAAAACCACCTATGGGTCTCTGGATTTTTTTCTATAAAAAAACTTCGACCTGAAGATCTCCTGAATTTTTTTTTCTGTAAAATAAAAGTTCGACCTGATGGTCTCAGGATTTTTTTCTATAGAAAAAACTTCGACCTGAGGGTCTCCGGAATTTTTTTCTATAGAAAAAACTTCGACGTGAGGGTCTCCGGAATTTTTCTCTATACGAAAAAACCACCTATGGGCCTCTGGATTTTTTTCTATAAAAAACTTCGACCTGAAGATCTCCTGAATTTTTTTTTCTGTAAAATAAAAGTTCGACCTGATGGTCTCAGGAATTTTTTCTATAGAAAAAACTTCGACCTGAGGGTCTCCGGAATTTTTTTCTATAGAAAAAAACTTCGACCTGAGGGTCTCCGGAATTTTTTTCTATAGAAAAAACTTCGACCTGAGAGTCTCCCGAACAAAAATCACATCGTTGACACCACTCTTTAGGCCTTTGTGTTAAGGCATGTTACTTCTCTTGTTGCTGCCACAGTTTTTTTCTTTGTTGATGTTGATGAAATAGTGATTTGTTTCCTCACCCTCTCCCCTCTCACACCACTCATCCGCGAATGAAAAGAGCACAATTTGTTGTTGTTATCATTGTTTGTTTTACTAAACAAGAAAGAGGAACTGTTAAAAATGTTTGTAGACTACCATTGCTCATCCTCCTTCAAACAAAAGATACAACGCCAGACTCCTACATCTTCATGCTGCCATTCACGCCCGCCCCACCCCAGCTCCGACCGCATCACGCTACTCATTCACGATACTCAACGAACCACGAAAATCATAAAATACATTATGAAAAAATCATGAAAACAAAATCATCATCATCCTCATCAAGTGATGGACGGACTCCTATCCTCGCCATACCTTAACAGGAAAGGTATTCTTCGGCTGTGGTACACTCCATGGCCCTACAAGCCATGTGCGGGTGGATGTGTGTATGCGTGTTTAGCACACATTGTATAATGTGATGTTGTAAAGTACTCAGACAAGGCAGCAGACATCCTTAACAATGTGTGTGTGTATTTCTATGTAGAATACAAAATACAACAACAATAACTACAACAGTAAATATATGAACAACAACATCAGACTGTTGTTGGCTGGCAGGCATCAGCATTAAAATCATCCTACTTTGCTTGCCTTTTAGTAGTTTACTTTATGTTCCGAACATACATATATTTTTATATGTGTGGGTGTTTATAAATAAACGCTGTACATGTGTTAGTGGGCCTGGGGAAATTTTTGTAGAGGATAAAAACAACCTGAAGGCCTAAGTATTTTTTTTTCTGGACGAAAAAAAACACCTGAAAGTCTCCGAATTTTTTTCCGCAGCCCCTCAGGCCGATTTTTTTCTATAGAAAAAACTTCGACCTGAGGGTCTCCGGAATTTTTTTCTATAGAAAAAACTTCGAAAACTTCGACCTGAGGGTCTCCGGAATTTTTTTCTATAGAAAAAACTTCGACCTGAGGGTCTCCGGAATTTTTTTCTATAGAAAAAACTTCGACCTGAGGGTCTCCGGAATTTTTTTCTATAGAAAAAACTTCGACCTGAGGGTCTCCGGAATTTTTTTCTATAGAAAAAACTTCGACCTGAGGGTCTCCGGAATTTTTTTCTATAGAAAAAACTTCGACCTGAGGGTCTCCGGAATTTTTTTCTATAGAAAAAACTTCGACCTTAGGGTCTGCGGAATTTTTTCTATAGAAAAAACTTCGACCTGCGGAATTTTAGGTATCCGGATTTTTTTCTATGGAAAAAAACTTCGACCTGAGGGTCTGCGGAATTTTTTTCTATAGAAAAAACTTCGACCAGAGGATCTGCGGAATTTTTTTTTTCTATAGATAAAACTTTGACCTGAGGGTCTGCGGAATTTTTTTCTATAGAAAACACTTCGACCTGAGAGTCTGCGGAATTTTTTTCTATAGAAAAAAACTTCGACCTGAGGGTCTGCGAAATTTTTTTCTATAGAAAAAACTTCGACCTGAGGGTCTGCGGAATTTTTTTCTATAGAAAAAACTTCAACCTGAAAAAAACTTCGACCTTAGGGTCTGCGGAATTTTTTCTATAGAAAAAACTTCGACCTTAGGGTCTGCGGAATTTTTTTCTGTAGAAAAACTTCGACCTGAGGGTCTGCGGAATTTTATTCTATAGAAAAAACTTCGAATTTTTTCTATAGAAAAAACTTTGACTTGAGGGTTTCCGGATTTTTTTCCTATAGCTAAACCTCGTTCTGAGGTCTCAGGGTTATTTTTCCTGATAAAAAAGCCCAACATGAAAGTATCAGATTTTTCTATTCTTTACGAAAAAAGCATCCTGATTTTATTGTTGCAACCACTGTCCCGCAATGCTGACATTGTTGTACCATGCTCGCTCTCTTTATCTTCCATCACAACATTTTATAGTTATTCTCTCTCCATAAATTCCAATTTTTGTAATGACAATGTCCTCTTCAAATGTTGGGCTTGTTCTTGTCGTTGCTGCTGTCGATGTTGTTGTTCCGATGTTTATGGTCTGATACTCCGTTTATAAGTATCTTTTATGCTAATGTTATAATGTCAGCACAAATTTCAATCAATCATTATTTATTATTGCTGTTCGGGTTGCTGTTCTTGTTTAGAGTAGTTCGAAACGATTACAAAACGATGAACCCGGTAATCCTACACTTGCATAAAGTATGTTTACTTGGTAAAATTAATGTTATGGAATAATGGTCGGAACATAATCACATGCACGTTCACACACACACGCACATGTGAACCTAAGGTCGCACATTTTTTCTATACAAAAATATTCGTGAGACCTTCAGGTCGCACATTTGTTTTAAAGAAAAAATTCGAGAGATCCACATGTCCGACTTCTTTTCTATAGTAAAAAATTCGAGAGACCCACAGGTCGGACTTTTTTCTATAGAAAATATACGAGAGACCCACAGGTCGGACTTTTTTTCTATAAGTCCGAGAGACCCACAGGTCGGACTTTTTTCTATAGAAAAAAATTCGAGAGACCCACAGGTCGGACTTGTTTTCTGTAGAAAAAAATTCGAGAGACCTATTTAGAAAAAAATTTGAGAGACCCACAGGTCGGACTTTTTTCATATAGAAAAAAATTCGAGAGACCCACAGGTCGCACTTGTTTTCTATAGAAAAAAATTCGAGAGACCCACAGGACGGACTTTTTTCTATAGAAAAAAAATTTGAGAGACCCACAGGTCGGACTTTTTTCTATAGAAAAAAATCAAGAGACCCACAGGTCGGACTTTTTTCTATAGAAAAAAATCAAAAGACCCACAGGTCGGACTTTTTTTCTTTTGAAAAAAATTTGAGAGACCCACAGGTCGGACTTTTTTTCTATAGAAAAAAAAAATCGAGAGACCCTCAGGTTGGGTTTTTTCGTATAGAAAAAAATTCCTGAGACCCTCAGGTGGTTTTTTTTCGTATAGAAAAAAATTCCTGAGACCCTCAGGCTGGTTTTTTTTCGTATAGAAAAAAATTCCTGAGACCCTCAGGTTGGTTATTTTTCGTATAGAAAAAAATTCCTGAGACCCTCAGGTTGGTTTTTTTCGAATAGAAAAAAATTCCTGAGACCCTCAGGTTGTTTTTTTTTCGTATCGAAAAAAATTCCTGGGACCCTCAGGTAAAAATTCCTGAGGTCCTCAGTTTGATTGTTTACGTCGGGAAAAAAATTTCTGAGAACCATTGGTTGGATTTTCTGGCTATAAAAATATTTTATTTTTATTCTCATAACAAACTATTACTTCGAACATTGCCAAACCTTGACCTTACCTCATCGTATTTTTACTGCTTTCTATCCTGTCCTCTTCTTTTTGAAATTTACATAAAATTGTAATAAACATGAATTCCAATAAAAATAAAACAACAACAACTAAAGGAAAAACTTATAATGACAATAATACTCAAGGCGCACACACATCTGCAGTCACACAAAGCAAATAGTCATCCCGCCTGTCTAATGTTGTCATAGCCCGAGAAGGAAGCCATACAAAAAAAGGCAAGAAGGCCAACCTCTTGACTCCATGGAATAATAAAATCAACGGCAACAGCAAAAACAAAGGCAACCACTATGGAACTTCGTCAAAACCTATGGCAGATATTTGTTTTGCTGTTTGTTGTTGTATTTTGTTCTGCTGAGCATTCACAGCTGAGATCAGACGACAACCTCTCCAGAAACAAAAGCCAATCGTACACCACAGGATATTTAGAAAAGCTGCAGCAGCAGCAAAAACAGCAACAGCAAGGGAACACGATATTAAGTTTTAAGTGTAGCCACTTATGGCAGATACTCCTGGTTGCAATGGGTGGGAGAAGGGTGAAGAGGTGGGAGGATTGGAGGATGCTGATTCTGCGATTTGAAGTACCAGCCTTAACTAAGCCTCAAGTATGAGTTGGAAACAAAGCAGCATCGAGTGAGAGTCAACATGATGACACAGCATTAGTTGGGGGGGCCAACAAAATCCGAAACTTGTTCTTCGACAGCAACAACAAAAACAACAACTTTGGAAAAACGACTTCTTTTTTTCTGGAAAAATAATGGAAAGCAACAATGTGAACCTTTTTAAGTCCCCTCCGGCAGCAGTCGCAGCGGCATTAAAAGTTCAATAAATCTATGGAGGTAGTCGGAGCCATTGTTCTGGCCCCTGAGCAAGAGTCTAAGAGGGTGGGTAGGGGTCGATGGTGTTCTAGACACGATTTCATGAATACATTATCCGTTAGACACTTGAAGTAAATGCTGACACATGATGGCGAATGCCTGCCCCATCATAACATCGAGGGTCGTGTCGTATCGTGTCGCATGTCTGTCTGCCATAGAAAGCACTTGGAACCCCAGAAAAAATCATCATCGACAGAAGCAGCATTTGCAATACTCAATGGCTTTTGAAGGGCTTCTTTTGTGGTGGATAACAAAAAATAGCTGCCCCAGCTCCAAGCCTACTGAAAAAAGGCCACTCAACACCTAATATCGTAAAACATACGATATTCTCCTCCTCCATGTTAGTCAACTCCACAACCATTCACTGACGATATACCAATAGGTTGGTGAGTTAGCTAAGGGAGATTTTTGCTTTCAAATTAAATTTCTCCAATCCCAGGGCGACCTCTATCGGAGGAAATTTGAAAACTTCCTTTGGAGAGACATTTGAAAGGAAAAGCAGAGACCAAAACCCCAATAGGCACAAAGGTTGCCAAGGCAGGAATTCCACCGGGGATTTTTGTGGGCGAAAGAAAACCAAACTTAGTGTCCACAGAATTTTTTTCTAGACGAAAAAATCCACCTAAGGGTTTCAGGCAATTTTCTAGACGGAAAAAAACCAACTGAGGGTTTATGGAGGGTTTCTAGACGAAAAAAAACCACCTGAGGATTTTTTTTCTATGCGAAATAATCATGATCAGAATTTGTTTCTATAGAAAAAAGTCGGACCTGAGGGTCTCAGGACTTTTTTCTATAGAAAAATATCGGACCTGAAGCTTTCAGGATTTTTTTCTATAGAAAAATATCGGACCTGAGGGTCTCAGAATTTGTTTCTATAGAAAAATATCGGACCTGAGGGTCTCAGAATTTTTTTTCTAAAGAAAAAAAGTCGGACCTGAGGGTCTCAGGATTTTTTTCTATAGAAAAAAAGTCGGACCTGAGGGTCTCAGGATTTTTTGCTATAGAAAAAAAGTCGGACCTGAGGGTCTCAGGATTTCTTTCTATAGAAAAAAGTCGGACCTGAGGGTCTCACGAATTTTTTTCTATAGAAAAAATCGGACCTGATGGTCTCACGAATTTTTTTCTATAGAAAAAATCGGACCTGAGGGTCTCACGAATTTTTTTCTATAGAAAAAATCGGACCTGATGGTCTCACGAATTTTTTTCTATAGAAAAAATCGGACCTGAGGGTCTCACGAATTTTTTTCTATAGAAAAAAGTCGGACCTGAGGATCTCACGAATTTTTTTCTATAGAAAAAAAGTCGGACCTGAGGGTCTCAGGATTTTTTCTATAGAAAAAAAGTCGGACCTGAGGGTCTCAGGATTTTTTTCTATAGAAAAAAAGTCGGACCTGAGGGTCTCAGGATTTTTTTCTATAGAAAAAAAGTCGGACCAACTACAAAAAAAGTCGGACCTGAGGGTCTCAGGATTTTTTTCTATAGAAAAAAAGTCGGACCTGAGGGTCTCAGGATTTTTTTCTATAGAAAAAAAGTCGGACCTGAGGGTCTCAGGATTTTTTTCTATAGAAAAAAGTCGGACCTGTGTGTCTCAGAATTTGTTTTCTATAGAATAATATCGGAGCCTGAGGGTCTCTGAATTTTTTTCTATAGAAAAAAATCGGACCTGAGGGCCTCATAATTTTTTTCTATAGAAAAATATCGGACATGAGGGCCTCAGAATTTGTTTCTATAGAAAAAAGTCGGACCTCAGGGCCTCAGAATTTTTTCTATAGAAAAAAGTCGGACCTCAGGGCCTCACAATTTTTTCTATAGAAAAAATCGGACGTGGGATCCTCAGGAATTTTTTTCTAGACCAAAAAATCGGACGTGAGATCCTAAGAAATTTTTTCTAGACGAAAAAAATCAACCTGAGTTCCTCAGGATTTTTTTAGACGAAAAAAACCACCTGAGGGTCTCAGGATTTTTTTCTATAGAAAAAAAGTCGGACCTGAGCGTCTCAGGATTTTTTTCTATAGAAAAAAAGTCGGACCTGAGGGTCTCAGGATTTTTTTCTATAGAAAAAAAGTCGGACCTGAGGGTCTTAGGATTTTTTTCTATAGAAAAAAAGTCGGACCTGAGGGTCTCAGGATTTTTTTCTAAAGAAAAAAAGTCGGACCTGAGGGTCTCAGGATTATTTTCTAAAGAAAAAAAGTCGATCCTTAGGGTTTCAGGATTTTTTTCAATGCTGCTTCTGTCGATGACGATTTTTTCTGTGGTTCCAAGTGCTTTCTACGGCAGACAGACATGCAACACGATACGACACGACCCTCGATGTTATGATGGGGCAGGCATTCGCCATCATGTGTCAGCATTTACTTCAAGTGTCTAACGGATAATGAATTCATGAAATCTCTCAGGATTTTTTTCTATAGAAAAAAGGCCTCAGGATTTTTTTCTATAGAAAAAAAGTCGGACCTGAGGGTCTCACAATTTTTTTTCTATAGAAAAAAAGTCGGACCTGAGGGTCTCACAATTTTTTTTCTATAGAAAAAAAGTCGGACCTGAAGGTCTCACGAATTTTTTTCTATAGAAAAAAAGTCGGACCTGAGGGTCTCACGAATTTTTTTCTGTAGAAAAAAAGTCGGACCTGAGGGTCTCACGATTTTTTTTCTATAGAAAAAAAGTCGGACCTGAGGGTCTCACGAATTTTTTTCTATAGAAAAAAAGTCGGACTTGAGGGTCTCATGAATTTTTTTCTATATAAAAAAATCGGACCTGAGGGTCACAGGATTTGTTGTTTATAGAAAAATATCGGACCTTAGGGTCTGAGGATTTTTTTTTCTATAGAAAAATATCGGGCCTGAAGGTCTCAGAATTTTTTCGATTGGAAAAAGGTGCGATCTGAGGGTCTCACGATTTTTTCGATTGAAAAAAGGTGCAACCTGAGGGTCTCACGATTTTTTTCGATTGATCGTGACCTGAGGGTCTAACGAAACGCCAGAGGTCCTCAGGATTTTTTCCTATAGAAAAAAGTCGGACCTGAGGGTCTCAGGGTTGTTTCTACAAAAAAATTCAGACCTGAGGAACTCAGTATTTTTCATACCTCACTTAAGATTAAAAGTCAGAACTGAGGTTCTCACGAATTTTTCCCCTTTTTCCAGTATTTTTTCCTTCGAAAAATGGTTTTCCAATGTCTCCTAAATTTTTATCTGTTAAAATTTCCCTTTCAAAGCTTTTGACCTTACAGCTTTCTGTTACGTTTATGTGTAGCTGAACTTCGTTACAGCACCATTTAAGGTTTTTATTTTATTTGTGCCCCGCACACCCTCATACCTTGTTATTACATCTGCAGCTTTCATTAGCCACTTGGGTAGCTCTGCACAAGACACTCACTCATCGCACTCTCATCCTGCACTTGAGTTCGTTCCAAGTGAATAATGGGCTGCGAAAAAATGTGTACTTCTAACAACAACGCAGCAGCAACAACTACAAAAACCCAACTGCAACATTCGCATAACAGCAGCAACAACAACAACAATAACGAGAGCCAACTACTCTTGTCATTGGCATAGTTGGTGGTCGGTGTGTTTGTCTGCCGTTAGTTTGAAGTGGTTGCAGTAGAACGAACATCCTTTTGTAATGGCTTGAATGTTTTTCGTTGTTGTTGTTTTTTTTTTTTCTGCCCCTTTGGTGGAGTACCACCCACAGAGGGCACTGAAGAAAGTTTAGAAAAATAAAAAACTGCCGCATTGGCCATATCATCCATCTTTAGTTTGAAGAAGTTGTAGCTTAAAGCTTCGACTTCAAACATACACATGTGTTCAAAGCAACACTACCACACACACACAGAGGCACTTCCGACTTCTCAAATGTTTGAAGGGTCCTGTGAAGTAGTGGCTTGGTTGTTCTTTTTTCGAAAGGGACTTTAAATTGAAAATAGTTTTTTAAAGGCCAAGTATTTTTACAGAAAAAAATCGGAGGCCTTTAGATTCGACTTCTTTCTATAGAAAAAATCGGATAATATCAATTTATTCTATAGAAAAAAAAATTTCGGAGACCCTCAGGTCGAAGTTTTTTCTATAGAAAAAAATTCCAGAGACCCTCAGGTCGAAGTTTTTTCTATAGAAAAAATTCCAGAGACCCTCAGGTCGAAGTTTTTTCTATAGAAAAAAAATCCAGAGACCCTCAGGTCGAAGTTTTTTCTATAGAAAAAATTCCAGAGACCCTCAGGTCGAAGTTTTTTCTAGAGAAAAAAAAAATCGGAAATCCGCAGGTAGGACTTTTTTCCACAGACAAACATTCGGAGACCCATAGGTCAAAGTTTTTTATATAACAAAATAAAATCAGAGACCCTCACATCAGACATTTTTCTAAAAAAAAAAATTGAGAGACCCTCAGGCTTTTCGATACGCATTCTAATGGCACACACATACATACTTATACAACTATATATATTTGTTTGTATATATCACCATGATAGTTTGTTTATATTGTTTTTATGATGGCATTGTTGCTTTTTGTTGTTGTCATTGGTAATTGTATCCAGTTTAGTTTGTTAACGCCTGCTGCAATCTAACACAAATTCCCCTCCCTCACTCAAACCTCGGCTACGACCATTCTGCCCCCCCCCCAAAAACAAATATGATTATGATGTCATATAAAAAAATAACAATTTTGTATTATGACACGACATTTGGTGCGGGGAATCAGGAGGATAGGCGGCTGAGGATTGGGGGTGCAATATTAAGACCATACGAATGATATGAAATTGTAATCAAAATAATAAAATTTTTGAAATATTATGGGAGCCAAGGAAAACACATGACGACACAGTTACATAAAATGTAATTTCAAAAATTCTTGTAGATAGGCTACAAAAAATATAATTTCAAAAATCCAAGTAGATAGGCTACAAAAAATATAATTTCAAAAATCCACGCCCAGTAGATAGGCTACAAAAAATATAATTTCAAAAACCCACGCCCAGTAGATAGGCTACAAAAAATATAATTTCAAAAATCCACGCCCAGTAGATAGGCTACAAAAAATATAATTTCAAAAATCCACGCCCAGTAGATAGGCTACAAAAAATATAATTTCAAAAACTCACGCCTAGTAGATAGGCTACAAAAATGTAATTTCAAAAATTCACGCCTTGTAGATAGGCTACAAAAATATATTTTTAAAAATCCACGCCTCAAAGATAGGCTATAAAAATATGTTGTAATAAATCCACACCTTGTAGATAGGCTACAAAACTATATCTTTAAAAATCCACGCCTTGTAGATAGGCTACAAAAATATATCTTTAAAAATCCACGCCTTTAAGATAGGCTACAAAAATATATCTTTAAAAATCCACGCCTTGTAGATAGGCTATAAAAATATGTTGTAATAAATCCACGCCTTGTAGATAGGCTACAAAAATATATCTTTAAAAATCCACGCCTTGTAGATAGGCTATAAAAATTTGTTGTAATAAATCCACACCTTGTAGATAGGCTATAAAAATATTTTAATAAATCCACGCCTTGTTTAGGACCTTGAAAAAATATTCTTTAATAAATCCACGCCTTGTTGGTTGGACCTTGAAAAAATATTCTTTAATAAATCCACGCCTTGTTGGTTGGACCTTGAAAAAATATTCTTTAATAAATCCACGCCTTGTTTAGGCCTTGACAAAATATTCTTTAATAAATCCACGCCTTGTTGGTAGGCTTCAAAAAATATTTTTATAAATCCACGCCTTGTTGGTAGGCTTCAAAAAATATTTTTATAAATCCACGCCTTGTTGGTAGGCTTCAAAAAATATTTTTATAAATCCACGCCTTGTTGGTAGGCTTCAAAAAATATGTTTTAATAAATCCACGCCTTGTTGGTAGGCTTCAAAAAATATTTTTTAATAAATCCACGCCTTGTTGGTAGGCTTCAAAAAATATTTTTTAATAAATCCACGCCTTGTTGGTAGGCTTCAAAAAATATTTTTTAATAAATCCACGCCTTGTTGGTAGGCTTCAAAAAATATTTTTTAATAAATCCACGCCTTGTTGGTAGGCTTCAAAAAATATTTTTTAATAAATCCACGCCTTGTTGGTAGGCTACAAAAAATCTTTTTATAAATCCACGCCTTGTTGGTAGGCTTCAAAAAATATTTTTTAATAAATCCACGCCTTGTTGGTAGGCTTCAAAAAATATTTTTTAATAAATCCACGCCTTGTTGGTAGGCTACAAAAAATCTTTTTATAAATCCACGCCTTGTTGGTAGGCTTCAAAAAATATTTTTTAATAAATCCACGCCTTGTTGGTAGGCTTCAAAAAATATTTTTTAATAAATCCACGCCTTGTTGGTAGGCTTCAAAAAATATTTTTTAATAAATCCACGCCTTGTTGGTAGGCTTCAAAAAATATTTTTTAATAAATCCACGCCTTGTTGGTAGGCTTCAAAAAATATTTTTTAATAAATCCAAGCCTTATAGATAGGTAGGATTTTTAAAATCGAGTCCTTTTTCAGTTTTTGATAGAAAAACATTCTTTAAGTTCCTTTTGATTTCGTCCAATTCCTTTTCTTCCTCCCAATCCCCCTGCACGTGTCTGCACAAAATATAATTATTCCCAAAAAAACTGAAAATTATTTGGGAAAGGGTTATTTGCTACCAAATTACCAGAAAGTATACTACCCTAGAGACCTTCGCTGCCAACTCTGTTATTAAAATAGTAAATAGCCAGAAAGCAGCGACCAGTACGCAAACCCTTATATCCTTCCATACGGAATTCTCTAGGCAAATTAAATATTAGGAAAGTGGCTGGCGAGGGTGGGTTGGTTGGTACGCAAGCAAACATTTAATTGATTGCTCTATAATTTTATTAATTAAAAAAATGAAAGGGGTGTGCTTGCCCATTTCGCTCTTAGCCCATAGAAAGGATCTCCTTCTACTCCCAAATCAAAGGCTGCAACGCAGAAGGACAAAGGAAACCCCCAACAACCTTGCATTTTCTTTTTGAAAATTACTTTTTATCAAAATTAATCTAGTCCTTGTCTTACTTCCTTAATGTCCTTTTGTATTCCATTTTCAAACTAGTTTTCCGTTTTTTTTTTTTAGCAAACCTGTAGCATGTCCTTGTTAACGCCTTGCTGGCTTCCTTGTGCCGAAAAAAAAACAAGTTTCAAATTTCAAAGCATTTATTTGAATAACAAATTACATAGCAAAATATTCCCTCCGGACTGCTGGCGGGGGCAAATTACAAGAGAATATAAATGGGTGTGTAAAGGACTCTGCCCTGCTCTGCTCTGCTCGCTCTCTTTCTCCCTGATGTTGGTGTATCATCTGACACCCAAAGTTATTTCAATGAACTATTTAAGTGCAAAAGATACTCCAGAGAATTTCAACAACAAAAACAACAGCAGAAATTCCATTCCAGTTGTTGTTATTGCTGTAATTTGGTTTTCACATTCCTAAACCATGTCCAATGAACAAGGACTAAGGATGTGATGGTAACAGTGGGTGACAAGAATTTAAAAAATACATATTTTCTGGGGACCAAAAACAAGGATTTAAAAAAATTGGATTTAAAAAAATGTTAGCCGATCAACAAGGCGTTGATTTTTTTTTAAATATTTTTTGTTGCCCATCTACAAGGATTATTTTTCAAATTATTTTTTGCAGCCTATCTACAAGGCGAGGATTAAAAAAAATTTTTTAAATACTTTTTG
This sequence comes from Musca vetustissima, assembly GCF_032173495.1. Taxonomy (NCBI): domain Eukaryota; kingdom Metazoa; phylum Arthropoda; class Insecta; order Diptera; family Muscidae; genus Musca; species Musca vetustissima. The sequence continues at coordinate 29,055 of NW_026884000.1, forward strand.
TGGCCTACCAACAGGACGTAGATTTATAACAATATTTTTTTGAAGCCTACCAACAAGGCGTGGAAAAATATTTTTTGTAGCCTGCCAACAAGGCGTGGAATAACAATTTTTGTAGCCTACCAACAAAGCGTGCAATAATATTTTTTGTAGCCTACCAACAAGGCGTTTAATAATATTTTTTGTAGCCTAACAACAAGGCATAGATTTATAACAATATTTTTTGTAGCCTACGAAGAAGGCGTGGAAAAATATTTTTTATAGCCTACCAGCAAGGCGTGTAATAATATTTTTGTAGCCTACCAACAAGGCGTAGATTTATAACAATATTTTTTGTAGCCTACCAACAAGGCGTGGAAAAATATTTTTTGTAGCCTACCAACAAGGCGTGGAAAAATATTTTTTGTAGCCTGCCAACAAGGCGTGCAATAATATTTTTTGTAGCCTACCAACAAGGCGTTTAATAATATTTTTTGTAGCCTAACAACAAGGCATAGATTTATAACAATATTTTTTGTAGCCTACGAACAAGGCGTGGAAAAATATTTTTTATAGCCTACCAACAAGGCGTAGATTTATAATAATATTTTTGTAGCCTACCAACAAGGCGTAGATTTATAACAATATTTTTTGTAGCCTACCAACAAGGCGTGGAAAAATATTTTTTGTAGCCTACAAACAAGGCGTGGTATGATATTTTCCTGACCTACTGTCGTCTGAATGCTTCAAAAATGTTTCTACAAAAATTAAAGCTTCTGTTTAAAGTTCTATCCTTTATTCTGTCTGTCAGTGAGTCAAGCAAGCAACTGACGATGAGTTTATAATTCCGAAAAGGAACTCTTCAAACATTCAACAAGAGTGACAACATGAAAATGCTATCATCAACGATTAAACAGGTTAACAAACACACTCATAACATATATAGGTGTGATGAAGACACAAGTCGACACACATACAACTAAATACCATTAAAATAAGTAAGGAAAGTAGTAATGTCGGACGGAGCCGACTATATGATATCCTTTACCACTTTGGATATATTCAAGAGAAGTATCCTAACAGACTTCGCATTTTTTTTTTTTTTTTGAATAACCATTGGCATGAAATTGGACTAAATTAAATGTGTTTAGATGTGAACCGACGTTATCGATCGTAGGGTTAATGCGATCAATAACCGGGTACATTTGTACCTTTTTATACCCTCCACCATAGTATGGTGACACTTTCATGCCAATCAGCCTAAATTTGACACTTTGGTGCACCTTTTTCTAAAAATCGGATGAAAATATATATGGGAGCTATATCTCAATGTGAACCGATTTCAATAAAACTTGTCACACGTCAAATTGTCCTATCTTCAGTACGTTGTGCAAAATTTCGTGTCATTCGGCCTAAATTTGACTCTTTGGTGTACTATTTGCTGAAAATCGGACGAAAATATATATGGGAGCTATATCTAAATCTGAACCGATTTCAATGAAACTTGGCACACCTTCCGCTATCCCCATTTCAGTCCGTTGTGCAAAATTTCATGCCAATCGGCCTAAATTTGACACTTTGGTGTACATTTTTCTAAAAATCGGATGAATATATATATATATATATATGGGAGCTATATCTAAATCTGAACCGATTTCAATAAAACTTGGCACACGTCAAATTGTCCTATCTTCAGTACGTTGTGCAAAATTTCGTGTCATTCGGCCTAAATTTGACTCTTTGGTGCACTATTTGCTGAAAATCGGACGAAAGTATATATGGGAGCTATATTTAAATCTGAACCGATTTTAATGAAACTTGGCACACCTTAGGCTATCCCAATTTCAGTCCGTTGTGCAAAATTTCATGCCAATCGGCCTAAATTTGACACTTTGGTTCACCTTTTTCGAAAAATCGGATGAAAATATATATGGGAGCTATATCTAAATCTGAACCGATTTCAATAAAACTTGGCACACGTTAGACTGTCATAACTTCAGTACGTTGTGCAAAATTGTGTGTCATTCGGCCTAAATTTGACTCTTTGGTGCACTATTTGCTGAAAATCGGACGAAAGTATATATGGGAGGTATATTTACATCTGAACCGATTTTAATGAAACTTGGCACACCTTCCGCTATCCCCATTTCAGTAAGTTGTGCAAAATTTCATGCCAATCGGCCTAAATTTGACACTTTGGTGCACCTTTTTCGAAAAATCGAACGAAAATATATATGGGAGCTATATCTAAATCGGAACCGATTTCAATAAAACTTGGCACACGTCAAATTGTCCTATCTTCAGTACGTTGTGCAAAATTGTGTGTCATTCGGCCTCAATTTGACTCTTTGGTGCACTATTTGCTAAAAATCGGACAAAAGTATATATGGGAGCTATATCTAAATCTGAACCGATTTTTCCCAATTTCAATTGGGTTCGTCCTTGGACCGAATAAGTGACCTATGCCAAATTTCATTCAATTCGAATTATAAATACGACCTGTAATTTGTTTACAATTTAACATGGACAGAAAATATTTTTTTATACCCTTCACCACACTGTGGTACAGGGTATTATGTCCTTGTGCATATGTTTGTAACAGGCAAAAATAATCGAGATAGACCCATGGTTCCTTTTGAGAATATACATAGAATCACTTTCTAAGTCGATTTATGCATGTCCGTCCGTCTGTCTGTCCATGTTAAATTGTAAACAAAGTACAGGTCGCATTTATGATCCAAATTGGATGAAATTTGGCATAGGTCACTTATTCGGCCCAAGGAAGAACCCTATTGAAATTGGGAAAAATCGGCTCAGATTTAGATATAGCTCCCATATATATATTTTACCGATTTAATGTAAACGGTCCCTATATATCTTTCGATTTGCACGAAATTTGGTACAGCCTAATCATTTAGGTCTAGAATGATGTCTGCCAAGTTTCGTGAAAATCGGCCCAGATTTAGATATAGCTCCCATATATAGATTCTTCCGATTTCATGTAAATTGTGCCCAAAGTCCCTATTTATCTTTTGATTTGCACGAAATTTGGTATAACGTACTGAATTAAGCCTAGAGTGATGTCTGCCAAGTTTGGAAAAAAACGGTCCAAATTTAGATATAGCTCCCATATATAGTTTCTTACGATTACATGTAAATGATGCCCCAAAGTCCCTATATATCTTTCGATTTGCACGAAATTTGGCATAACGTACTGAATTGAACCTAGAATGATGTCTACTAAGTTTCGAGAAAATCGGTCCAGATTTAGATATAGCTCCCATATATAGATTCTTCCGATTTCATGTAAATTGTGCCCCAAAGTCCCTATATATCTTTCGATTTGCACGAAATTTGGCGTAACGTACTGAATTAAACCTAGAGTGATGTCTGCCAAGTTTCGTAAAAATCGGTCCAGATTTAGATATAGCTCCCATATATAGTTTCGTCCGATTTCATGTAAATGGTGCACCAAAGTCCCTATATATCTTTCGATTTGCACAAAATTTGGTACAGCCTAATCACTTAGGTCTAGAATGATGTCTGCCAAGTTTCGAGAAAATCGGTCCAGATTTAGATATAGCTCCCATATATAGTTTCGTCCGATTTCTTGTAATATACCCATAGTTGTGAAGGGTATCATATAGTCGGCCCCGTCCGACTTTACTACTTTCCTTACTGGTTTAATTTACGCCTTGTTGATAGGCTATAGAAAATATTTTTTTTTTTAATTTTCGTCTTGTTGATAGGCTATAGAAAATACGTTTTTAAATTCACGCCTTGTACGGAAACTAAAAAAAAATATTTTTTAATATTGACACTTTTAAAAAATATATATTTTTTTAAATCCTCGCTTCGGTTGATTTTACAAACAAAAAAAAATATTCTTCAACATATTCTCCTTTTTTCACAATATATCCTCTTGAATAAATTTTAAACCTTCTTATTGTATTATCTATCTATTCCATCCTTTCCAGCCATCCATCCTTTTTCCCCACTCACACACACACACACAAACACACCCCACATTTCCTTTTTAATGTTTCGCCGTTGTATCCTTTTGCACTTTTATGTCAATCATTTCCTAACATTATTTAAATATTTTTTTATCTCTTCCTTAAACCCATTCTCTCCCTTTCTCTTTCTCCGTCTCTTCCTCTCGGCATAGCGAAGGACACTTTTCCGGTACTCAAATTCTGCTACTAAAGAGTTTCCTACTTTGCTAATGTCCTTTTAAAAGGCCAAAGAGGCAAGAGGCGAGGTGTTAATACCATGTGGGATTTATCCGGTAAAGGTGTGGGAAGGGTCGAGCGGGGCAGGGCAGGGCAAGTCGGTTGAAGTAGAAAAAAACTGGCAAAGTATGCACAACTAAAGGATCGAATAGATGGATTTGGTTGCAATTTAAATACCGTTACACTTAAATGTCAAAACATTTGTGGGTGGGTGCGAACGAGGAGTGTTCGAATGTGTGTGTGTTTACGCGATGCGATGTGTCTCAGTCACTCAGGTCTGGTTTGGCATGCAAGCCTTTGCAACCTTTCACTTTAGGATATATACGGTATGATGATGACACTTTATTGGAGAGGAAAAAGCAGAACCATATCGGACGAACTTTCACATAGAGAGTGTGGTTGTGTACGGAAAGAAGGGGGTGAAGGGGGAGTGAGCGGGTTGGTGGTAAAGGAGTTGCATAAAAAATGGGGCCAAAAATGTGTCTCTGTGTGTGTGTGTCTTTTGGTGACATTATGCGGCTAACACCTTTTTATGTTAACAAACAGACAAAAAAAAACAGGAGAGACATAATCAAATGACAGATATCTCACTTTGCATATATGTGTGTGTGCATGCATGCATTACACACACATTCATACATACATATGTTTGCATAATAAATATGCATGTTTGAATATGGATTGTGAGATGGATATGACTGGCATAATGGATGCCATATCAAATATTGGATAGATGAGTAGCGGTCGCAGGACTAACAAGGGTTGGGATTTTTTAACAATATAATTTTTTGTAGCCAAAGCGTGTAGGAAGGCGTGAATTTAAGAAATATTATAGCCTAACAACAAGGCGTAGATTTTTTTAAAAATTATTTTTTTTTTTTTTAATTTTCAAGGGAGGCGTAGATTAAAAAAAAAATATCCAGAAAGTCGTTGATCTTTAAAAATAGTTTTTGAAATATCCAGAAAAGCGTAGATAGATTTAAAAAAATGTTTTCTTAAGTATAGATTTTTTAATAATTTTTTTAAACCAACGAGTTTTATAAAAAATATATTTTTTTAAAATCAAAAAAAAATCCAGGTTTTTTAATATAATAAAAACACCTAGATTACCTCTTACTTACCTCCAATACCTCACATAACAACCTGTAAAATTGGGAAAAAATTGCATTCATTTGTTCCACTGTGCAGTATTAGTTTTAGTTGTGTGCCTCTCCCACCCTTAAATAAAAATCTTACCCCCTCTTGGATGCTGTGATTTACATATTTCGCTGAGTCACACACCCCACCACCACCCAACACAAATCATGCAAATCTAAAACCATGGACTCAACACCAAAACTTCCGTACAATTCCTGAAATTTTCAAACGAAAGCCATCCTGGCAGCATAGATTTCGTTATTGTTATGGTGGTGAGTGTATAATTTTTTGCATTATAGAGTTTTTTTCGCCAGTTGGCCTCATGTCTGGCTAGTCCATTAAGGCATTGACTGACATCATCATCATCACCAACATCAACATGCCATAGCTGGCATCCCTTGTGAATTTTTTTCCAACTGCATAAATTTTTCCTCTAAGGATTTGTGTGTGTCTGTGTATGTGTAAAAAAATATATTACCATCCTTCCAAAAACAAATCCTCCCCTTCTAAAATTTACTTAAGACCCTTGAGGCTCTTTATGCTAAAAACCAACAAAAAAAAAAACAACCAAAACAAAAAAAACTGATATCTCTACCCTCCATCGAAATCTAAATCCATTGGCTTATCGAATAGTTTCCCCTAATGATTTGTGCAATTAAAATTGATGATGGACAGACGAACCAAGCCGACAGACGGTAGAGAAATCCCTTTTAGCCTAAATATTTGTTTTTGTCTTCGTCGTCGTGGTAAAATGAAACCTCGGTTTTCAACTTTTGGGTAGTGGCGCTGAAACAAAAGGCCCAGGTTCTCATCTCCTTTTGAATTTAAAATTTTGTTTTGCAGTGAAAAACTGGGTAGTGAAAAAATACTCAGTAGATAAATCTATTGTTGTTTTTGTTCGCTGGCGTTGCCTTTGTTGTTGTTATTATTATGTTACAAGCAATTACAATAAGGGTATAGATAAAAATCTCTGCAGCATCCCATACCACCCATCCTTCCAAAAACAAAAAAAAAAATCACTCTCTCTCTCTCTCTCTCTATGCCTTCACCGTTATCGGAGGTAACTGAACAGAAAAGAGAGCAAATTTACTGCTATTGCTTTACCGTTTTCAGAGAGAACTTACAATTGCATATATGTCAGGGATGGGTAGTTTTAAGCGTAGATTTTTTAAAAAAAATATTTTCAAAGATATTCGAAAGGCGTATATTTTTTAAAAAATGTTTTTTGAAATCTTAGCAAGGCATGCATTTTTAAAAAAAATTTTTTTAAGATATTCGCAAGACATAGATTTTTAAAAAATATTTTTTAAGGCGTAGTTTTTTTAAAAAATATTTTTAAAGATATTCGCAAGGCGTAGATTTTATAAAAAATATTTTTAAAGATATTCGCAAGGCGTAGATTTTTTAAAAAATATTTTTAAAGATATTCGCAAGGCATAGATTTTTAAAAAATATGTTTTGAAATCTTAGCAAGGCATAGATTTTTAAAAAATATTTTTTTATATCTTAGCAAGGCATAGATTTTTAAAAAATGTATATAGCTATATCTGAGTCAGAACCAATTTTCGGCAAACTTAACACACATCATTCGAGACCTTGTTCAGTACACTATACCAAATTTCATGCAAATCGACAAATATATAGGGACTTTGGTACGCCATTTACATTAAATCGGACGAAAATATATATGGGAGCTATAACTAAATCTGGACCGTTTTTGAAGGAACTTAACACACATCAATCTAGACCTAATTCATTACACTATACCAATTTTCATGCAAATCGAAAGATATATATATATTGACTTTGGTGCACCATTTACATCAAATCGGACGAAAATATATATGAGAGCTATATCCAAATCTGGACCGATTTTCAGGAAACGTAAAATACATCATTATAGACCTAATTCATTAAGCTATGACAAATTTCGTGCAAATCGAAAGATATATAGGGACTTTGGTATACCATTTACATTAAATCGGACGAATATATATATATGGGATCTATATCTAAACCTGGACCGATTTTCAGGAAACTTGACACACATCATTCTAGACCTTATTCAGTACACTATACCAAATTTCGTGCAAATCAAAAGATATATAGGGACTTTGGGACACCATTTACATTAAATCGGACGAAAATATATAGGAGCTCTATCTAAATCTGGACCCATTTTTAGAAAACGTGACATACATCATTCTAGACCTAATTCATTACGCTATGCCAAATTTCGTGCAAATCAAAATATATATAGGGTCATTGGTACACCATTTACATTAAATCGGACGAAAATATATATAGGAACTATATCTAAATCTGAAACGATTTTTCTCAATTTCAAATAAGTGACCTATGCCAAATTTCATCCAATTCGGGTCATAAATGCGACATGTACTTTGTTTACAATTTAACATGGACAAACGGACGGACATGCGTAAATCGACTCATGAACAAAATTCTATGCATATTCTCAAAAGGAACCCTGTGTCTATCTCGTTTCCTTTTGCCTGTTACAAACATATGCACAAAGAAATGTATAATTAAAAGAAAAATGTATTTCATATTTCTCAACAATTCTGAATTTTAAAATTTCTTTTTTTTCTTGTTTGGATTTGGTTCGGCTCAAGGTTAAATAAAATTCTGTATTATGATTTCAGATTTTTTATTTTTATTTGTCAATATTTCGACTGTATTCGACAGTCATCTTCAGGGAAATAGTTTTGAGAGAAGCTACAGGTTTGTTACACCGTCTATGCTAAATAAATATTTAAATTTTTTGTAAAATATTTTTTATATAGAAGTTCTATGTTCCAAGAAAATTGTTGCAGATTTAACAAAAAAACTTTTTTCCAATACTTTGCAATATTTGCTCTAAAAGGAATAATATATACTTCTATAAATTTACAACTCCCATCTCTGTATAAAATAATTTAAAAAAAAATTACTCATTTAAAATTTTTCAATTTGTTTTAGAACTTTCCATATCTGCTCTGTTTTTGATTTAAAAACAAATAAATAGTTTATGAATATTTTTCTGTAATTTAAACCTCCCATCTCTGCTGTTATAAAAAAATATTTGTTTTAATAAATTCCAAATTCCCAAATGTGTATAATGAGCACAGTTTTTTTTGCTCTTTGCATTTTAAAATTTTTAAATAGTTGCCTTTCAAATTTCTAAAACAATATATGTTTTTAGAAATTTCACATTCCCATCTCTGCTATAAATACAGAGCTTGAACAATTACCACTATGGTTTGCTGATTTTTTCAAAACATATTGATTTATTTGAAAACTTCAACAAATATTCTTTTAAATATTTTAAACTGTCATCTCTGTTCTCAATGTAACAATAACTTTTTCTTATAAATTCGAAGTTCTCTATAAATATTCTCGACAAATTTCCTCAACAATTATATTTTAAGTATGCAAACCCCCATCTCTGCTTTCAATGTAAGAAAAAAATTAGTTTCAAAATTTCCATTTCTGTAAAAATTGTCGCTAAATATAAAAAAAGTTTTTTTTTTGACAAATCGTTTTTTCAGTAATGCAAACCTCCCATCGCTGCTCACAAAATAATAAACAAAATATGTTTTATCAATACCAAATTCCCATCTCTGTGAACATGGTCAAATTTCAAAAAAAATTCTGAGTTCCCTGCTCTGCATTATAATTAGCCATAAATACATATATTTTTATTCTCTGTTGTCGATTTTTTCAACAAAAAAAAAATATTGTGCAATATTTATTCAGTAATACAAATTTCCAATCTCTGCTCTCAAGGTAACAAAAAACTATTTTTTTTTTATAAATTTAAAATTTTCAGCTATGTTAAACATTTAATATGGAAATGTATTCATTCGTGTTCATAATAAAATTTAAAATAAATAAATAAATTTTTCAAAATTCTAAAAATATTAACTTGGAAATTCCACACTTCCATCTCTGCCATAAATACAGTGCACAAAACTTTTTTATCATTTATTCCTGATACACATTTCCCAAAAAACTAAAATTTCAAAAACACTCCATTGTAATTTCCTTTAGTAATAATAAACTCCCATCTCTGATCTCAATGTAATAATAACGGAGCAGAGCAACTAACATCTCCTCTTCTATCATCATCATCATCTCATACTCCCCCTGAGACATGAAAGAGAATTCTTTGCAAATTATTGTCGTTGTTGTTGTATTTAATACAATAAAATAGCATAGGCAAATAGGCGAAGAGGAACGAACAATGAACGACAATGGCCGGGGATGGACGGACAGACAGACAAACAATCCTAGCTGAAAAGCAAGACGAAAAACACAAACAAATATCCTGTTTTAATATGCCACAGGGATTGCTACAACTACTACAGCCACCACCACCACCATCCAACCACTACTACACTTACAAACTATAGTTGGGTGATAAAATAAAAGCTATTGTTGTTGCTGTGCAGAAGGAGGAGGGGTGACGAGGGACAGCCAACAAATACATAGAAGATGGAGAGTTAACAGATAACAAATACCCCACGAGTAGTTACTGTAACTGTTGAAAAGAAAATGCAAAAACAACAAAACAAAAATAGGAATCTACTCGGCTTTGTGGTTCTCGGGTGGGGGATGAAGATGATATTCGTGGATATATTCCAAGTTTTCGGTTTTTATTTTGGATGGGGATTGGTATGGGAAATGTAAAATGAGAACATATTTCATGAATAACATCAAAACCAACACACACACTCATACACACACACAGAGAAACACATAAAGCCGACAGACATACACACGCACACAAAATAGTATAAAGATTCACCGAAAAATGATGATGTATAACAAAGGGAGTGGCAGAAGATAAAACGGACAAAATAACATCTCCAAAAAAAAAGCAACAACAGTAACAACTGAAAATATAGAATAAAAAACACAATAAAACTCCGGCAATGGAAACAATTCAGTGAATGAAATGAAATTGGAATTTTTTTGTGATGGGGATAGAATAATTTTGTGGGGCGTTAGACATTTTTCATTTTTAAAGGTTGATTGTCAGTTATATAGAAGTGAGGGGGGCATTTGTTTCGCTATTATTTTTAGAAAACACTTTGGAATTGAAACGGAACAAGTGAATGCAAGGCAACGTTTGTATGTTCAATAAAATGGAAGAATGAATTCTTAGAATTAATGTCAAGTGTTGGCAAGTCGACAAAAGGGAAATTAGAGAAAATTTTTAATGAAACTATAGATAATGAAAAAAAAAATGCAAAACAAAATATTAAAGCAACTAAAAGTATAACAGTAGCATTTCTTAAAAAAAATAAATTACAAATCTGGTATGCTAGCATTAGTATAGCATACATTTAGGATACCTTTCAAAACATATATTTTCACAATTTCTTAAAAAAAAAAATAAAAATATATTATCTAGTGCAACATTTAAAATTTCTTCAAGTATCACAGAATCATTTTTAATCTCAAATTTAATTTAATTTTAGAATTTTTACAACCATAAAAATTAATATATACTAAAGCCTACTTGTGGTCTTAAGAATATAAAATCTCCTTTTAACAGTGCCACAAATACACTCAACAAAAATTTTACATTCGCAATATATGCGGTATTCATTTATGGAGCATACGTTTGGAAGTCAAATGACTAATATTTTCAATTTTAACTTATAGTCTACCGAAGTCTCTGTTTTTACGGACAAATAACTGCTTTTCGAGTTTCTGACTATATTTCAAAAAATAAAATAAAGCTAACTTTTAGGTTTATTTATATTTTTGAACTAAAATTCTCTCAAAAGTACACACGGGTTAAACCGAAATAATTTTTGCTTTAAATTTCGGGTTTTTTACAATATTATAATATAAAAAATTAATTTAAAGCATACTTTTAGGTGTTTTCATACTTTTCGAACTCCACATCTCCCTGTTTCTTGAATTCTGTAAACAAAAAGTTGCATATAATAGTTGACTATTTTTTGTTTGATTTTTTGTACAGTACTTTTTGTTGTTACTTAACATTGCATACTTTTAGGTGGCAAGTCTTTATTATTACTACACAGTTTACCCAATTATCAGTCTAACAAAAAGTTTCGATATTTTGCTACGATTGAAATAAATCAATGCATACATTTTGGCATATTCATATCATGTTTACCACATGTCGAATTCCCTAAAATACCTAAACTAATAGTTGTTTCTTGCAATTTAAATGCAATTAAAAAATATAAATATATTATATTCCCATGGCATAATTTTAGGATTCTAGTTTCAAAATTTTTTAGAACAAATTATATATTAAATTATTGTAGTCATATATTAAATTAGAAACTACTGGACTGTATTTTTTCGAATAAGAATAACCTTTAAACGATATAAAATAAAACATTGTTTCAAATTGTTTATCAAAACATAAAGCATACTTTTAGGAGTATTCATAGCTTAATTTGCCGATTTTTAATTACCATTAAATTACCTGTAAAAATGTCATATCTAAAAACTATAGAAAAAATATGGTGCGGTTTTTTATAATAATTTGTATACTATATTATATATTAACAGTTATAAAGTATACTTTTAGGAGTTGTTGCTTAAATTTCCGTTAAGAAGAAATCTATAAGTATCCATGTAAATTGAGTTACTCCTTTTCTCTTTACTTCAAATAAATTCTTCTTTTTTTATATTAATTTGCATAATTTTAGATGACATTACTACATTGTTTTGAAATAAATAAAGAAGATTTTGAAAAACTATTAAAGTATACTTTTAGGAGTAATTTCCACATTTTCTTGATTTATAAAAAAAAAACGAATAGCCTTTCTATAAAAAATAAATTCAATAATATCATCTTTGGTACCTTATTTATGCAATAGAATAGTATGTTAGAAAAAAAATTGAAGTATATTTTTAGGAGTTATTTTCCTATTCTATAATTATTTTGACAAACACATTTCTCCCTATGTCTTTTCGTGCCTACTTTTTTAATTTTCCCTTATAAAATCCCTTTCTTCCATCCTAACGGCAAGGCTTTGCATATTGCTATTTCATTTGAAATAATAAAAAAAAATAAAAATTTATGTAGTATACTTTTAGGAGCCAATATAGTAGCTTTTTAATTTTCCTCCAAAAAAGATCTCCAATATAAATACTGTTGAGTATTTCCGATTCTAACATTTCAATTCTAAAAATTTATTAGAGCATACTTTTAGGGGTAGTGGTATTTTTTACTGATTTTCAAACAAATATATTCCAGAAAAATCGTAATAACCAAAAGACTGGCTGTATAAAGTAGGCGGTGCAAAAAGAATAGGCTCCAATCTGTTTTTATATTTAAAAACTTAAATTTAAAGTATACTTTTAGGAGACAAAATATTCCCCGAATTTCAAAATTATAGTTTCAAAATTTCGTAGTAACCTGAAATTATATGTTGTAAACTAACCTAACCTAAATATATATCGTTTTCATTCCGAAGTATAAACAAATTGCAATTTTTAATGTACAGTTTTAGTATTTTTAATGTATAGTTTAAATAGTATTTGTAAAGTATACCTTTAAGAGTCAATTTTTTACTATCTTAAAATTGTAAAATACATTTCAAAATTTCGTACTATAATTTTTATTTGACCTGATATTTCACATACAAATATTCTCATTCGAATGTATCGAGAAAACATAACATATGTTGAGTATACTTTTAGGCTGAAATTTTCGCTCCGTCTCTGGCCAATCTAAGGTATGAGGCTCTTAATATGTCTCTTGATTTTCGATTTTTAAATAATAGTTCATACACTATTAGGATATAAAAACTATTTTGTATATTTTTCTTATATTTTCGTGTTATTTATTTGACGATTAATGAATTATACTTTTAGGAGATAAAACTAAGAAGGATACTTATATTTAGGATATTTATTTAACTGATCCTAAATTTTCATATAATCCTAATTATTTATAAAATAGGGCATTGTGAAATTTCTGTCATCATAAATGTATTCTAATGTATACTTTTACGAGATAATTATAATTTTATTTAACTGGATTGGTGAAGTATACTTTTAGGACATATAGAGAATTCGTTTATCTGATTTGAAATATTATTTATTTAGCAGCACTTTTATCTGAATCTACATCTTTATGTTGATTTTCGTTTTGTAAAGCATAATTTTAGGAGAAAATTGTCAAACCGGAAATTGGTGTCTCTTGCCCTAAATACTTTTTAATATTTCCAATATTCCATTAGTTATTCCATTTGCCATTTGAGCATTTAGCGGCATGAAATGACATGGAATTGAAACGTTTGCAATATACTTTCAGGGAGTCTGCTTCAACATTTTTTTTTTTAATTAAAATCTCTACCAATATGACTCAATCTCTAAAATTACGTAGAGACCGCCGTTTAACACTCATTTTTAATTTCTCTTCTTCTTTCTTCTCCTTTTTAATTAATTTGTTTCAAATTTAATTCGATGTTTTATAATTTCATAGTCTTTCTTTCTCTTGTCTCTTTTGACATTTCTCTGACACACACACACACATATAGTGTATGTGTGTTTGTGCATAATTTATAAGCTTGTTTCAAATAGTTTCCGTTTTGTTTCCGATTTCATTTTTCATGGCATTTCGTTTGTCTGTCAAAATGGATTTTGTAAAACGGGACGTCGGGCGTCGGCAGAACATTTGAGCTGCGGCAGCAGAGACAGCAACTTCTGCTTCGGTAGCATGATTCGTTTGTATGGCTCTCGTTGCTCTCGTTCGTTTATATGTATGTGTATACCAAGTAGTATATACAATATAATATAATACCGTTACGTTTTGTTGGGTATTGTGGAGAGGCAAATAAGAAATGCAAAAACAAAACCGAAAACAGAAAAATGGGAAACGGGGAGAAATGAAACAGTGTAGAGCAGGCACGGGTAGAGCGTAAAAAATTCTGTTCTCACGCACTTGTCTTTGTGTGTGTGTCAATGGTATTTCAATTGGTTCAGTTGAATGTGTGTGAGAGAATAGTGAAACTTACTCTCGCGAGAATGCACGCGTGCGGTGCTTCGCACGACTGTGGTGTAGAGTGTAAATTAAGGATATATTTGAGTATATGTAAGTGTGTGTTTGTATATGTGTGTATAATAGTGTACGTGTATATCTGTATGTATGTTAGTATATATGTATCTATGTGTTAGTGTATTTTTTTCGTTCTTTCATTAAAAGTATCCATCTCTTTTTAACGCTCTCAACAGTAGATAGCATCCTTTTCCAGGAGTTTATTACAAACAACAGCAAAAACAACAACAACAACGACAAAAGCAACAATACCAGAACTTTATGATTTTGCAAAATGTTTTTTCTGTTGGTGGTGTAGTTGTTGTTGTTATTGGTATTTTGCAATAACCTTTTTCGAATGGTTTTGATGAGAGCAAAGGCAAATAAATACGCTAAGAAGGATTTTTGAGGAGAGGAATAGATGCGGTTTGAGGGAGAAGTATGGTTTTGAAGTGATTGGGAATGAGGATGAAATAAGGATGTAGTAAAAATCCAAAGCTTGGTTACATGTTGGCGAGTGTGTATGTGTGTGTGTTAATATGTGTGAGTGTATTTGCTGGCTTTTGTGTATGTGTGTGGCGCTGTGTCTCTGTTTCTATGATGAAGGCAGGTGAAGCGAAGCGGGGGGAGCATTTTTTTCGAAAGAGCACCACAGAGCAGCAGCGCACTGAGGCTTGTATTAAGCATGGAAAATTGATTTTTCCTGCTTATTGCCGTATACCGGAAATTTTTCAATAATCTCCACTTGACGAGCAGCATTTTTTCTCCAAAGATGATGAGTTTTTTTTTCGCCCATTTGCACAGGGCACACACACAAATTTCTTTTAAAGATTTTTTCTTTTCAAAGTTTTAAAATTATTTTAAGGTTGGTGCCAGGTTACGCCCGAATGTTTTCTCCGATATATGATGATTTAAACAATCAACAATGTTAATGCCCCGGCATAGCAGTAAAATATTTAAATTGAAAAAATACTGCTGTGACAGGACAATATCACTGGCAATCGTTGGTTGTGGCGCTGGATCGATGAGGGCGTTGATTTTTTTTTTACTCCATTTTCAAGTTAAAGGAAATAATCCAAATGTTTTCCTTTAATTTGTTTGATGATGGCAGTCGTGTTTTCTTCTAGTTTTTCTTTATAAATAATTTTGCTTTCTTTGAATTTTTTTGGTTTAATCAAAAAAAATTGTTGGTTTGACTTTTAAATCGCTCGGCCTGTGAGCCCATGAAGAGAAATTGCACGTACGAAATCCAAATGGTAACTGAATGGCCGACCATTAAAAGTGTGTCGTGCGAGGGTAGATTCTGTCGTAGATTT
Source organism: Musca vetustissima (assembly GCF_032173495.1). NCBI lineage: Eukaryota > Metazoa > Arthropoda > Insecta > Diptera > Muscidae > Musca > Musca vetustissima. The sequence goes on from NW_026884000.1 coordinate 44,747, forward strand.
CACAGAACCATCATCCATTGTCGCCGTCGTAGTCGTCATCGTACTCTCAGCGTCATCATAATCACAAACTAACAAAGAAACTGAGCTGCGACGTTACAACACCACCGTGTAGCACATAGCCCTAAATCAGCCCCTTTATGCTGCGCCTGGCCTGGCTGGCTGGTAAAGCAACCATCCCAAATCAGGGAAGAAAATAAATCTCACATTCAACAACCACCACCATCGCCACAACCACCAACTAACCATCGAACCAACCAACCAACCATCCACAATATCCATCCTTATGCATTTCAATCGGCAAACTGGGCAAAATCTGCAATTTTTTCACACACTCGCTCTCTTTTTCTCGGAGAAATTCGAAGTAAATCCAGCGCACCACAATTTCCAATGGATTTCCATTCATCCATCCCAAAGGTGGTGGAAATGAGCCGCCTTAGAAAATAAAATAGAAATCGTGATAGGGCGCCGAATCCAAATATTTGCTACTGTTTACGGACTCAATGCACACATTTTTTAATAGTTTTTATTAAATTAAAAATAATTTTTAAAATTAAATCAACAATTAATTCCCGTTTCTTTTGTAAAATTAAAAAAAAAAAATTGCAAAATTATCCCTTTTCACTTTTTTATTTATTATTTTACAAAACAAATCTCTATTACAATCACCCTCAAATCGAACGTCTGATGACAAACCCTTAACTCTCTGCATTAACGGTTGCTCTCTAATCTGTGTCTCTCTCAGTTGTTTTTTTTTTGCATTTTTGCACCCTCTCTCTATTCCATTGACATTACATTTCCAGTATACCACCATTCAAATGCTGATGAGAGAGTTTGTTATGCTCAGCGTAATAAGTAACAGGCCAGGGATGGAAGTGTAAACTTAACAAAATATTTAAATTAATTAATGGACTTTAAAATATATAATTTTTAATTTCTTTCAATTTGATGATTAAAAAAATATGTAGAAGTTTTGGAAATTTGTGCTAATAGGTACTGAATGGTACAAAATTTTGTACATCTTAAATTTTGGATAAACCGATAGAGTTAGAATCTTGGAATTTGATGTTAGGAATCAGGAGTATAGGATTATGGTAGGTTGGGAAATTTGTACTTGTGGATACTAAATGGTTTTGGAAATTCGAACTTATGTGTACTAAAAGTGTACGAAATTTGGTACAATTTGAATATTGTGCAATAGAGCTGGAATCCTGAAATTTGTAGTTAGGATCGCTGTTGGGGTAGAGGATTGGGGTATGTAGGATGTTGTTTGGAAGTTTGTACTAATATGTACTAAATTTGGTTCAATTTGAATTTGGTTGAACTGAAATCGGGGAAATAAGAATTCTACTGTTTGCATGATATAGGTAGTTTTGGAAATTCGAACTTATGTGTACTAAAATTGTACTAAATTTAGTACAATTTGAATTTTAGGTGTACCGATAGAGCTGGAGAATCCTGAAATGTTCAGTTAGGATAGCTATTGGGGTGTAGATTGTAGGATGTTTTTTTTTTGGAAATGTGTACTAAATGGTACTAAATTTGGATTTGGGTGAACTGGAATCCATAAATTAAAACCAGTGAGCGGAGCAGTATATTCTGACGGTGCCGACCATATGATACCCTACACAACTTCCACGAAAATCTAGCTTTCTGTGGTTCTATATTCTGAGCTTAGGCAATATTTCGCGATATTTGCACCCTCTTGACCGAATAGAGGTCAAGAAATATAACTAATGGGTTACTAAATCATATATGAATACTTAAGCACCTGTAAATATTTAAGTGTAACTCCCATATCCGAGTACATACGACAATGTAATTGGTATCAATTAAAAGTCAACCACTCGTCTAGGATATACTCCCAACTTCTTGGGTCTATATCCTTCAGGGGTAAATATATACGCTATAGAATACAAATTTTATCATTTTTCACACAAAAGTCAGGGTCCATTTGACCCGCTAAATATGGACCGATCTTTATCAAAACAGGCATGCTTATTCTTTGACCCGATCCCATGTAAAAATTCACGATATTTGAATCATAATTGCAGCCTCTGGAGCTCCAGAAAACCAGACAAAAATTAAGTATTTGGTCCATTTCATCCCCTAAATATTAACCGAACTTTATCTAAAACAATAGGGGTCATCATTGGCCAGAACCCATCCTAAATGCAATATTTCGTGAAAATTGGTCCATAACTGTGGCATATATCGTGTTTACAAATTATAATGGACAGACGGACGGACACAAATGTCTAGATCGACTCAGCTAGTCGAGGTATGACGATCGGTATACTTAAAGGTGGGTCTTTAAAATTTGGGGTGTCTTTATATGAGGCCAATGCGGGCACATGGACCGATATTCATAATTTTGTTACGAAGATTTGCCAGCCAATGTGAATCCAAAATATCAAGTTAAAGAAAATGCGAATGGAAAACATATCTGAAATCCACAAAATATCGAAAATTGAAAGCTACCGTTATGTGGGAGCTATTCCGAAATGTGGATCTATATTGATACTTTTTTGTTATCGATGAAAATCCAAAATATCAAATTATGGCGAAAAAAATTGTTGAAAAATATGTCCAAACTCCTTAGAATACCGAAATTTGGGAGGTACCGTTATATGGTGGCTACCCTAGAACTGTCAAATTACAACCAATTTTTCCTAATAAAAAATCGTCAGGACCTCAGGTCCATTTTTGTTCTATAAATTTTTTTTCAATTCCCCTTTTTTTCAATGGAAAAAATTCGCCGGGACCAAGGTCCTGATTTTTTAGCCCTAAAAGGAGTTTAAATGAATTCTTATATAAAAAATGGGTCCCTTTTAAAAAATGGACCAAAATCGGGACCCTTGGGTTCATTTTTTTATACATAAAAAAAAAATCATCAGGACCCTTGGGTCCATTTTTTTATAGAAAAAAAAAATCGTCGAATTTTTCCGGTTAATTTTTGTGTAGGAATTTGTGTAGGGTAATTTTTGTGTAGGAAAAATCGTATGGAAAAAATAGTCAGGAACTCTGGTCAATTTTTTTGTATAGAAAAAACATCATGTTTTCTGGTCAATTTTTGTATAGCCAAAATTTTGTTGAGAAATTAGCACAATTTTTTATAGAAACAATTTGTTGGGGCCTTTTTCCCCATGTTTTCTATAGAAAAAATGTTTGGCCCATTTATTTTCTATAGAAAAAATCATTGGTCCCTTTGGTCCATGTTTTTCCGTGTAGAAAAAAATTCGTCAGAACCATTGGTCCATTTTTTTATAACAAAATTTTCAGGACTTCTGGTCCATTTTTTCTATCAAAAAATTTTTGAAACCTTTTTGTGTTATTTGTTTCTTTCATATTTGAAATATCTTTATTTTTTAAATGTATTCCATTTTTAAAATCTAAATGTTCGCGTTTATGTGAGTCATCCCATATAACAACATTTCATACTTTCCAACCCTGGTGTTACTGTTTCCCCTATTCAACCGATGCTCTCATTTTATATCTCAGTCTCTCTCTCATGCGCCCTCGCTCAATTTCTTTTGTTATACATTTTGCCAATTTATATTTTTCGTGTTGTTTTGTATGTGTGTGTGTGCGTGTGTGTTTGACTGCTATCTATTCAATATTGCCATTTTTTCTTGTTCTTCTTCTTCGTTTTTTGCTTCCTCTAATAGTTTGCTGTTATTTCATTTTTCTCAATGAAACAGAAGTTTATTTCTTCTTTTTCTTTTGTTTTTTTGGTTCCTAATAATATTAGAAACAATTTGGATGAATTTTCTTATTCACAATGCATTTTTATTTTGTTTTGTTTTACTACCCCCGTAGGGCATTGACGTGCGTTACTCTCCCTCCCTTCACCTCTTCCTCCACCAACTGATATATTTCATTATTTTGCAAATATGTTTTATGAACCGACACACACGTACACACATTTGTGTGCGATTGTGTGTGTGCGTTTGTTCTCCTTTCTAAGCCATCGAGTGTTAAATTCTATTTTTGCCAACAATTAACAAGGAAGAGGCACGAAAGGATAATAAAATTATTCTGTAAAACAACAACAACAGCAACAAAAACGAAAAACAAGAAGCAAACAATTTTTCAATTATCAACCACCGGCACACTGCCACCACCACCCTGTAGCCTTTTCTTTTGGGGTGTTCATTTAGAGAATGATTTGTGAATGGGGGGAGAGAGGGGTTTGGAACTGTGTTATGATACCAAGCCAAACAAAACATGAATTACAAGCATGCAACAACAAAAAAAGGACTTTAATGTAACCCACATTTTTTGTCCTTTTTTTAGAAAATGGAAGACAAAAGGTGTCCCTTTTGTTGGAATTTGCATCTGCAGATCCAGATGAAAGATCGAAGAACAATGGAATTCTTTTCGGAGATTTACAAGGGATTTTCTAAGGCAATTAACTGTGAAAGGACCAAAGGTCCTGAGGATTTGTTTTTATAGAAAAAAGGGAGTGACGAATTTATTTCTATAGAAAAATGGACCAAAAGTCCTGAAGATTTTTTTCGATAGAAAAATGGATGTCATGAAGAATTTTTTTCTATAGAAAAAATGGACCAAAAGTCCTGAAGATTTTTTTCGATAGAAAAATGGATAGAATTTTTTCTATAGAAAAAATGAACCTACGGTCCTTATAGACGATTTTTTTCTATACGAAAAAACTTGCGGACCCAAGGGTCCTGACGAATTTTTTTCTATACGAAAAAACTTGGGGACCCAAGGGTCCTGACGAATTTTTTTCTATACGAAAAAACTTGGGGACCCAAGGGTCCTGACGAATTTTTTTCTATACGAAAAAACTTGTGGACCCAAGGGTCCTGACGAATTTTTTTCTATACGAAAAAACTTGTGGACCCAAGGGTCCTGACGAATTTTTTTCTATACGAAAAAACTTGGACCCAAGGGTCCTGACGAATTTTTTTCCATACGAAAAAACTTGGACCCAAAGGTCCTGACGAATTTTTTTCTATAGAAAAAAACTCGGACCCAAAGGTCCTGACGAATTTTTTTCTATAGAAAAAAACTCGGACCCAAAGGTCCTGACGAATTTTTTTCTATAGAAAAAAACTCGGACCCAAAGGTCCTGACGAATTTTTTTCTATAGAAAAAAACTTGGACCCAAAGGTCCTGACGATTTTTTTTCTATAGAAAAAACTCGGACCCAAAGGTCCTGACGAATTTTTTTCTATACGAAAAAACTTGGACCAAAGGTCCCGAAGAATTTTTTTCTATAGAAATAACTTGGACCAAAGGTCCCGACGAATTTTTTTCTATACGAAAAAACTTGCGGACCCAAGGGTCCTGACGAATTTTTTTCTATACGAAAAAACTTACGGACCCAAGGGTCCTGACGAATTTTTTTCTATACGAAAAAACTTACGGACCCAAGGGTCCTGATGAATTTTTTTCTATACGAAAAAACTTGGACCCCAAGGGTCCTGAAGAATTTTTTTCTATAGAAAAAACTTGCGGGCCCAAGGGTCCTGACGAATTTTTTTCTATAGAAAAAAATTGCGGACCCAAGGGTCCTGACGAATTTTTTTCTATAGAAAAAAATTGCGGACCCAAGGGTCCTGACGAATTTTTTTCTATAGAAAAAAATTGCGGACCCAAGGGTCCTGACGAATTTTTTTCTATAGAAAAAAATTGCGGACCCAAGGGTCCTGACGAATTTTTTTCTATAGAAAAAAATTGCGGACCCAAGGGTCCTGACGAATTTTTTTCTATAGAAAAAAATTGCGGACCCAAGGGTCCTGACGAATTTTTTTCTATAGAAAAAAATTGCGGACCCAAGGGTCCTGACGAATTTTTTTCTATAGAAAAAAATTGCGGACCCAAGGGTCCTGACGAATTTTTTTCTATAGAAAAAAATTGCGGACCCAAGGGTACTGACGAATTTTTTTCTATAGAAAAAAATTGCGGACCCAAGGGTCCTGACGAATTTTTTTCTATAGAAAAAAATTGCGGACCCAAGGGTCCTGACGAATTTTTTTCTATACGAAAAAACTTCCGGACCCAAGGGTCCTGACGAATTTTTTTCTATACGAAAAAACTTCCGGACCCAAGGGTCCTGACGAATTTTTTTCTATACGAAAAAACTTCCGGACCCAAGGGTCCTGACGAATTTTTTTCTATACGAAAAAACTTCCGGACCCAAGGGTCCTGACGAATTTTTTTCTATACGAAAAAAATTGGACCCAAGGGTCCTGACGAATTTTTTTCTATACGAAAAAAATTGGACCCAAGGGTCCTGACGAATTTTTTTCTATACGAAAAAACTTGCGGACCCAAGGGCCCTGAGGAATTTTTTTCTATACGAAAAAAAATTTGACCCAAGGGTCCTGACGAATTTTTTTCTATACGAAAAAACTTGGACCCAAGGGTCCTGACGAATTTTTTTTTACAGAAAAAACTTGGACCCAAAGGTCCTGACGAATTTTTTTCTATACGAAAAAAATTGAACCCAAGGGTCCTGACGAATTTTTTTCTATACGAAAAAAATTGAACCCAAGGGTCCTGACGAATTTTTTTCTATACGAAAAAAATTGAACCCAAGGGTCCTGACGAATTTTTTTCTATACGAAAAAAATTGAACCCAAGGGTCCTGACGAATTTTTTTCTATACGAAAAAAATTGAACCCAAGGGTCCTGACGAATTTTTTTCTATACGAAAAAACTTGCGGACCCAAGGGTCCTGACGATTTTTTTTCTATACGAAAAAACTTGCGGACCCAAGGGTCCTGACGAATTTTTTTCTATACGAAAAAACTTGCGGACCCAAGGGTCCTGACGAATTTTTTTCTATACGAAAAAACTTGCGGACCCAAGGGTCCTGACGAATTTTTTTCTATAGAAAAAAATGGGACCAAAGGTCCTGACGATTTTTTTATGGAAAAAAATGGGACCAAGGGTCCTGACGAATTGTTTTCTGTACGAAAAAGCTTGGACCCAAGGGTCCTGACGAATTTTTTTCTATACGAAAAAACTTGGACCCAAGGGTCCTGACGATTTTTTTTTTCTATAGAAAAAAAATTGGCGGACCCAAGGGTCCTGACGAATTTTTTTTCTATAAAAAATTGTGACCAAAGAATTGGTATCTATAGAAAAAATTGGGACCAAAGAATTTGTTTCTATAGGAAAAATTGGGACCAAAAGTCCTGACTGGGGTCCTGACTTATTTTTTTCCATAAAAAAATGGTCTATTTTTTCAAACAAATCGTCAGGACCTCATCTTTCTATAGAAAGCAACGTTAGCTATGAGTCCTTTTGATATTTATTTTTAGAATTAAATCTAAATTAAATTCTGACCCGACCTTCCATCAATAGGAAAACTGTGACAGTAGCAGCAGTGGTGGCGATGTCTCTCCCATCCGGCAAAAAATACAACAAGAACAACAAACTAAATGGCAACATTAATGAAAACATAATAAATCATCATGTCCTTAATAAATTGATTTTTCTCCCCTCCCCATCCCTCTTCGAAATCTTTTGGCATCACCATCAGGCAGCAATGATGAGATGGTTGCCACCCCAAAAAATCCAAACCAAGGGACATATGAAACTAATACACAGACACACTCACTCACACACATACACCCAAATAGAATCGCTGCCAAAGTAATTCGGAAAAAACCAATAAATCTCTTCATCTCTAAGCAAAGGTTCAAAAGGAATGAGAATACACAAACATACAGATAGAAATACATCTCTGTGTATGTATGTGTGTGTGCACTATATTGGGCATAGAACAGAAGATGCATTGTCATTTCCTTACAATAAAACCAATACCTCAGAATTGTAACAAGAAATGCGGCTGACGATGACGATGATGAGAACCAACAACTGTGGCAGCCGGCATGTAATGGAACCCGCCCGTCCGTCCTTCTGTCTGTCCGTCCGACCATCGAACACCGCACAAGGTATAGACAAGATATTGCTCGAAAATTTCGTACCAGAAATCACTTTAATTGTGATGAATTTTCAATTTCATCCTCATTATGCCGGGTTGCGGAACTGGGGATTTTGAAATGAAGCAAAAAGGCGGAGAAGAGGAGAGAGGCAGGGCAAACAGGAAGTGGGTTTGTTTTACAAACCGCCCAGGGTAAGCCTTCCTGAACAACAACTAAAAATGACAGCATTAAAAGCTCCCCAGCATGAGTTACCCCCCACTCTTCGGAAAAATTTACTAGAAGTTGAAGCTCTGCTACATATTGAAGTTGATGGCAATGACATTTCACTCAATGGGGTGTGAGGAAGCAGAGGGGATTTTAGTTGGGCGCCAGCTAACAACTTAGCTTTAAGTATTTCGCCACTACACGAATTGGCAAACGATTTTGAGTTTCAGTCAAATAGACTTCCTTTGGCATCCTTCGCTTGCAATTACCATTTAATATTAGGATATGTCAAGCAGGACACCGTACAATTCTTGGGCTTTAATATTTTTGAAACGGAAAAAAATA
>NW_026884001.1:0-53416 GCF_032173495.1 Musca vetustissima
ATCACCTCATCATTTATACGGACCTCTATAGAGCTCCTCACTATTTATACGGACCTCCATAGAGCACATATCACCTGTACGGACCTCTATAGAGCTGCTCATCACATACACGGACCTCTATAGAGGTCCTCACCACCTACATGGACCTCTTACAGCTCCTCACTACTTATACCGACCTCTATAGAGCACCTCACCATTTATACGGACCTCTATAGAGCTCCTCACTATTTATACGGACCTCCATAGAGCACACATCACCTGTACGGACCTCTATAGAGCTGCTCATCACATACACGGACCTCTATAGAGGTCCTCACTGCATACACGGACCTCTATAGAGCTACTCACCTTCTATACGGAACTCTATAGAGCTCCTCACCACCTACACGGACCTCTATAAAGCTCCTCACCATTTATACGGACCTCTATAGAGCTCCTCACTATTTATACGGACCTCCATAGAGCACACATCACCTGTACGGACCTCTATAGAGCTGCTCATCACATACACGGACCTCTATAGAGGTCCTCACCACCTACATGGACCTCTTAGAGCTCCTCACTACTTATACGGACTCTATAGACTTTCTCACCACCTATTCGGACTTCTATAGTGCTCGTCATAACCTATATGTACCTTTATAGAGCTCCTCACCACCTACACGGTCCTCTATACAGCTCCTCATTACCCATACGGACCTCAGAAGAGCTCCTCACCATCTCTACAGAACTCTATACAGCTCCTCATCACCCATACAGACCTCAGTAGATCTCCTAACCATCTCTACAGACCTCTATAGAATTCCTAACCATCTCTACAGACCTCACAATCTCTACGGTCCTCTATAGAGCTCCTCACCACCTATACAGACCTTTATAGAACTCCGTACCACCTATATGAACCTCTATAGAGCTGCTCACCGTCTGTGTAAACCTCTATTGAGCTCCTCAACACCTTTAAAGAGCTTATCACTGCCGAACTTACCGCAGTTTTTACTTTGCTGTTTTTTAATATTTAACAAAGTGACTCAGTAATTTTACAAATCTTTTCCACCTGCATCCTCCCCTCTTCAGAAAACCCAATGAAGACCACAGTAACATTTCCTTTTTATACCCTTCACCGCGCTGTGGTACAGGGTATTATGTCTTTGTGCATATGTTTGTAACAGGCAAAAATAATTGAGATAGACCCATGGTTCCTTTTGAGAATATGCATAGAATCACTTTCTAAGTCGATTTATGCATGTCCGTCCGTCCGTCCGTCCGTCCGTCTGTCTGTCTGTCCATGTTAAATTGTAAACAAAGTACAGGTCGCATTTATGATCCGAATTGGATGAAATTTGGCATAGGTCACTTATTCGGCCCAAGGACGAACCCTATTGAAATTGGGAAAAATCGGTTCAGATTTAGATATAGCTCCCATATATATATTTAACCGATTTAATGTAAACGGTCCCTATATATCTTTCGATCTGCACGAAATTTGGTACAGGTTAATCATTTAGGCCTATAATGATGTCTGCCAATTTTCGTGAAAATCGGTCCAGATTTAGATATAGCTCCCATATATAGTTTCGTCCGATTTCATGTAAATGGTGCCCCTAAGTCCCTATATATCTTTTGATTTGTACGAAATTTGGCATAACGTACTGAATTAAGCCTAGAGTGATGTCTGCCAAGTTTCGTGAAAATCGGTCCAGATTTAGATATAGCTCCCATATATAGTTTCGTCCGATTTCATACAAATGGTGCCCCAAAGTCCCTATATATCTTTTGATTTGCACGAAATTTGGCATAACGTACTGAATTAAGCCTAGAGTGATGTCTGGCAATTTTCGTGAAAATCGGTCCAGATTTAGATATAGCTCCCATATATAGTTTCGTCCGATTTCATGTAAATGGTGCCCTAATGTTCTTATATATCTTTCGATTTGCACGAAATTTGGTATAACGTACAGAATTGAGCCAAGAATGATGTCTGCCAAGTTTCGAGAAAATCGGTCCAGATTTAGATATAGCTCCCATATATAGCTTCGTCCGATTACATGTAAATGGTGCACCAAAGCCCCTATATATCCTTCGATTTGCACGAAATTTGGCATAACGTACTTAATTGAGCCCAGAATGATGTCTGCCAAGTTTCGAGAAAATCGGTCCAGATTTAGATATAGGTCCCATATATAGTTTCGTCCGATTACATGTAAATGGTGCACCAAAGTCCCTATATATCCTTCGAGGTGCACGAAATGTGGCATAACGTACTTAATTGAGCCCAGAATGATGTCTGCCAAGTTTCATGAAAATCGGTCCTGATTTAGATATATCTTCCATATATAGTTTCGTCCGATTTCATGTAAATGGTGCCCAAAGTCCCTATATATCTTTTGATTTGCACGAAATTTGGTACAGCCTAATCATTTAGGCCTAGAATGATGTCTGCCAAGTTTCGTGAAAATAGGTCAAGATTTACATATAGCTCCCATATATAGTTTCGTCCGATTTCATGTAAATGGTGCACCAAAGTCCATATATATCCTTCGATTTGCCCGAAATTTGGCATAACGTACTGAATTGAGTCTAGAATGATGTCTGCCAAGTTTCGTGAAAATCGGTCCAGATTTCTATATAGCTCCCACATATAGTTTCGTCCGATTTCATGTAAATGTTGCACCAAAGTCCCTATATATCTTTCGTTTTGCACAAAATTTGGCATAACGTACTGAATTGAGCCTAGAGTGATGTCTGCGTTGTTTCGTGAAAATCGGTCCAGATTTAGATATAGCTCCTTTTTATTATAGATTGATTTTAAGTAATTGACGCACCAAGAACCAATAGGAACAAAACGTTCTGAAATTAGTCTAACCTTCTGTCACAAGTTTGTTTGAAATCGCTTAATATTTGGATAGAGCTTCCATATATATTTTCGCCCGATTTCAAGTAAATTGGGCATCAAACTCCTCATGTTAGTCAGTTTGACATCAAATTTTGCACAACGTACAAAATTGAGCATAGAATTATGTAGTTGCGTTTTCTAGAAGTACAGACATAGCCCAACGGATGACCCATTTATATTTGTTTGAAGTCGATTTACATACTTTATGGATAGATCTACGTAGATTAACATTTAGATAAATATCACATATTTTATTTCATCCAATTTCATGCTAATAGTCCAGTTTAATATACCCATAGCGGTTAAGGGTATCATATAGTCGGCCCCGTCCGACTTTACTACTTTCCTTACTGGTTTTGTGCATATGTTTGTAACATGCAAAAATAATCGAGATAGACCCATGGCTCCTTTTGAGAATATGCATAGAATCACTTTTTGAGTCGATTTAAGCTCGAAATTTGGCACAGCGTAGCAAATTAGGTCTAGAATGATGTGTGTAAAGTTGCCTGAAAATCGGTTCAGATTTATATATAGCTCCCACATATACTTTCGTCAGATTTAATGTAAATGGTGCACCAAAGTCCCTATATATCTTTCGATTTGCTCGAAATTTGGCACAGCGTAGCAAATTAGGTCTAGAATGATGTGTGTTAAGTTTCCTGAAATCGGTTCAGATTTAGATATAGCTTCTATATCTGACCAAATGAACAATTTAGTATCGGTTGCAGAATGACGTGTTTATGGTTCCAATTTCATTTTACTGGTCCTTTAAAAATGCGACTTCTGTTAGGATTCATCTGTTGAATATACTCAAAGTGGTGAAGGGTATCATATAGTCGGCCCCGTCCGACTTTACTACTTTCCTTACTGGTTTCAATGTGTTTTCGTACTTTTCTCTTTGCCCTCCCCACTGTTACCACATAATCTGTTGTTACAGATTAAATATCCTTTGTCAGGAGATTTGTAGTTTTTTCCTGTCGATTGTGGCGGCAGTGTCTATAGACTTTCCTGTTAGTTGCTGCTGTTGTTGTTGTTATTCGTGGGACCATTTCGGCACTTAGATGAATGCCAGTGTATCCAGTCGGTAATCGTTTTATTATTGACATTAACATTTTTTATGGTTTTTATTCTGTGCCCCGGCTGGGTTGGCTGTTACGTGGTAAATGGTGTTGTTGTAATCGTTGGGTTTAGCACACAGGGTCGTAGGTTAGACAACCAGGGTGAGGGAGTTTGTTTGAAACATTTTTGTTATACAAAAACTAATCGCTCAAAAGGTCTATATCAATCTGGGCTTTCCTAAATTTGTTCTTTTATTGTGGTTAGGTTCAGGGGCGTAGTAAGTACCCCTGAGGGGGAGTTGTGGAACAAAGATAACAAAATGGAAATGCCTACGATTTTTGTGTGTCTCAAAATGAATCACAGAAATGCTACCCTTCCTCCCTCTTTCTGTTTTCCATACATCCCTCCTTATGGGGTACGTCTCTGACCTCTACCCAACAAAAAAACTTTCTGAGCCTATTATTTAAATGACAATCATTTAAATACCAAAACAATTGAGGCAAAAATTACACAGTTTCAAAATTTCTGTTGTCAGTTAAGTCACAAAAGTCCATCTGTCTGTCTAGCCGAAGACTTTTTGTTGTAACACTCTTGTCATTTACATTTTGACAATTGTTGTTGTTGCTCTCTTTCTTTTCATTTAATTTTTTTTTAATACTTCTGTTGAGGATGTTGGTTTTGGGTGTTTTCTTTAGGACTGGTCCTTTGTTGTTTTTGTGCTTTCTGTTGATTATGCAAATTTGCTGAAAGGCTTACAGGATTTAGTTGTCCAACAACAACAGCTACCATCAAACAAAGGAGAGAGGAAAACAAAGAACAAAAATGATTTAGTCGTTAGTTTTTTGACATTCAGATTTTCTTTTAATTTTTTGATAATTATTTCTATAGCGATCCGTATAGGTGGTGGGAGCTCTATAGACGTCCGTAAAGGTCGTAAGAAGCTCTATAGAGGTCCAAATAGGTGGTGATGAGCTTTATAGAGGTCCGCATAGGTCGTGAGGAACTGTCTAGAGGTGCGTATGGAAGGTGAGGAGCTCTATAGAGGTCCGTATAGGTGGTGAGGAGCTCTATAGAGGTCCGTATAGGTGGTGAGGAGTTCTATAGAGGTCCGTATAGGTGGTGAGGAGCTCTATAGAGGTCCGTATAGGTGATGAGGAGCTCTATAGAGGTCCGTATAGGTGATGAGGAGCTCTATAGAGGTCCGTATAGGTGGTGAGGAGCTCTATAGAGGTCCGTATAGGTGGTGTGGAGCTCTATAGAGGTCCGTATAGGTGGTGTGGAGCTCTATAGAGGTCCGTATAGGTGGTGAGGTGCTCTGTAGAGGTCCGTATAGATGGTGAGGAGCTCTATAGAGGTCCGTATAGGTGGTGAGGAGCTCTATAGAGGTCCGTATATGTGGTGAGGAGCTCTATAGAGGTCCGTATAGGTGGTGAGGAGCTCTATAGAGGTCCGTATAGGTGGTGAAGAGCTCTATAGAGGTCCGTATAGGTGGTGAGGACCTCTATAAAGGTCCGTATAGGTGGTGAGGACCTCTATAAAGGTCCGTATAGGTGGTGAGGAGCTCTATAGAGGTCCGTATAGGTGGTGAAGAGCTCTATAGAGGTCCGTATAGGTGGCGAGGAGCTCTATAGAGGTCCGTGTAGGTGGTGTGGAGCTCTCTAGATGTCCATATAGGTGGTGAGGAGCTCTCTAGAGGTCCGTATATGTGGTGAGGAGCTCTTAACAGGTCCGTATATGTGGTGAGGAGCTGTCTAGAGGTCCGTATAGGTGGTGAGCAGCTCTATAGAGGACCGTATATGCGGTGAGGAGCTCTATAGAGGTCCATATAGGTGGTGAGGAGCTCTATAGAGGTCCGTATAGGTAGTGAGGAGCTCTATAGAGGTCCGTACAGGCGTTGGGGAGCTCTATAGATGTCCGTATAAATGGTGAGGAGCTCTATAGAGGTCGGTACAGGTGGCGTGGAGCTCTATAGAGGTCGGTACAGGTGGCGCGGATCTCTATAGAGGTCCGTATAGGTGATGAGGAGCTCTATGGAGGTCCGTAGAGATAGGGAGGAGCTCCATAGAGGTCCGTAAATATGGTGAGGAGCTCTATAGAGGTCCGCAGATATGTTGTGGAGCTCTAAAGAGGTCCGTACAGGTGGCGAGGATATCTATAAAGTTCCGTATAGGTGGTAATGAACCCTATAGAGGTCCGTAGAGGTGGTGAGGAGCTCTACAGAGGTGGTAAGGAGCGCTATAGAGGTCCGTATAGGTGGTAATGGGCTCTATAGAGGTCCGAGTAAGGGGCGAGGCGCTATATAGAGGTCTGTATATGTGAAGAACAGCCCTCCTCGCGTCCCTCTAGTAGGGAAATTCAACTATAGATGTACGCATAGGTGTTTCATTTTAAATAGAGCTTTGTATATGTAAATTCCGTAGACATGTTTGTCGAGTTTTCCTAAAGATTTAATTAGTTGAAATAAAAATTGTTTTTAAACTGTCACTCGAAATGTACAACTACCACACATTTTTGGAGGGGTTCTCGCCAGTGATTTGTGGGATTTCCCAATTTAATATATAAGTTTGCAGTCGTTTGTTTGTTTGTTTCGACCAATTTTTATTTTTGTATGGTTTGCTTTAGTGTTGGGTATGTATTTGTGTGTGTGTGAATGTAGGTGTATTTATTTATTTGTTTTATTTCATATATAAATTTTGGTAGTTGTTGTTGTTTCTTGCAGGTGAAAAACCCCGAACAACTGCAATGGCGTGTGGTAAAATTTAAATGAAAATTTTATTTGATATTTATTTTGAGGGTTGTGTGCGTAGCATACGTAGCCTCATTAAATTTTTGCAATGAAATCAACACAAAAAATTTGGGAAATATTTAAAAATGGCTTTAAAACCATTTGAGAAAAATAATTTTTAAAAAATCCAAATATTTTTTTTAGACTATATATATAGTTGTCGTTGAGGAGCTCTATAGAGATCCCATTAGGTTATGAGGAGCCCTCTAGGGGTCCGCATCGGTTGTGAGGAGCTCTATAGAGGTCCGTATAGGTGGTAAGGAGCTCTATAGCGGTCCGTACAGGTGGTGTGGAGCTCTATAGAGGTCCGTACGGGTGGTGTGGAGCTCTATAGAGGTCCGTACAGTTGGTGGGGAGCTCTATAGAGGTCCGTACAGGTGGTGTGGAGCTCTATAGAGGTCCGTACAGGTGGTGTGGAGCTCTATAGAGGTCCGTACAGGTGGTGTGGAGCTCTATAGAGGTCCGGACAGGTGGTGGGGAGCTCTATAGAGGTCCGTACAGGTGGTGAGGAGCTCCATAGAGGTCCGTACAGGTGGTGAGGAGCTCTATAGAGGTCCGTATAGGTGGTGAGGAGCTCTATAGAGGTCCGTATAGGTGGTGAGGAGCTTTATAGAGGTCCGTATAGGTGGTGAGGAGCTCTATAGAGGTCCGTATAGGTGGTGAGGAGCTATATAGAGGTCCGTATAGGTGGTGAGGAGCTCTATAGAGGTCCGTAGAGGTGGTGGGGAGCTCTATAGATGTCCGTAGAGGTGGTGGGGAGCTCTTTAGAGGTCCATATAGGTGGTGAGGAGCTCTATAGAGGGCCGCATAGATGGTGGGGAGCATTATATAGGTCAGTATAAGTGGTGAGAAGCTCTATACAGGTCCGCATAGGTGGTGTGGAGCAAGTAGAGGTCCGTATATGTAGTGAAGAGCTCTATAGAGTTCTGTATAGATGGTGAGGTGGTGGGGAGCTTTATAGTTGTCCGACAAATAGGGGTCCGTATAGGTCCGCATAGTTGGTGTGGAGCCCAATAGAAGTCAATATATGTGGTGGAGAGCTCTACAGAGGTGCATCCTTTTAATTTTTTTTCAAATTTCCTTTTTCAAAATATAATTTTTTTTGGCATTAAATTTTTTGACCCCATTCTTTGCTGTTTTGTATTTATTTCAAATGATAATTTTCATGTTCATTCAAATGAGATGAAATCTCTGGTTACGACATTTTTGTTAACAGCAAAACAAAAAGTGGTGAGGAGGGGGAAACAAATCACCGGTCAAATGACTGAATTATTTTCGAAACATAAAATTTCATTTTTATTATTTTCATAAAGTTCCGTGCTAACAGGACATTGTTCGGTAGCTAAATGGACAAAATTTACAAATTTGTACGACCAACAACAAAAACTAACTTTTGTCAAATAACAAGTTGGCCTTTTCAAATATAATACTCTCCCGTCCGCCCGAACATTCACCCATCCATCAAATTTCCTTTCTGATAAGGGGATAATTTGTTCCACTTAAACTGTTGTTAGTATTTGAAGTTGGCCGGAAATGTTCAGAGCGAGAGGGACGGAGAATAAAGTGTAATATGGCTTAAAGCGTTTTTTTTTGTGTTAACAAAGTCTGTTTTTATTTGAATTCCTGGTCCATAGAATGTATGTCAAAAACTTTGATGATGATGCTGCTGCTTCTGCCGATGATTATCAGTCCGATTGTTAAATTGAGGGGAGTTCTAGCCCGAACAGAATGGATGGTAGACTCAAAGCAAGTGGATGATTGCAATGATATAAGGATTCATGCTTTTATCCTTGCTCATACATAAATATGTCTGAAAGCTCTGGGAGGTAAGGTGAGGTATTATGGGAGTCACAAGGATGAGGAGAAGGGCGAGGGAGTCACAACTATAACTCGTTTAAACAAATATCTGTGTCTGAGTGTTCGTTCGCCTACACTGCTGCTGGACATGAAACATAAAGTTGAACTGGGACATATGGAGCTCCATTTTCAGGTTCTTCTCTTGGATGCCAATAACATGACGAAGTTTTAAATGACGATTTAATCGTTATGGCCCAAAGCTTTAGAAGGTATACAGAAGGAAGGAACACACGAAGAATAAAGGATATAAACATTTAAAAAAAAAATATTTTTTTAAAGGTTAGAAAAGATGTTTGTATAAGGGCGGGATGGTTCTATAAGGCGTGTTTTTTTTACAAAATATTTTTGGAAGGTTCTATAAGGCGTGGTTTTTTACAAAATATTTTTGGAAGGTTTTATAAGGCGTGTTTTTTTTTTACAAAATATTTTTGGAAGGTTCTATAAGTCGTGGTTTTTTAACAAAACATTTTTTCAACTTTCAATAAGGTGTGAGGTTTCTATAGGGCGTGGAGTTTTTAATATACATTTTTTGAAGTTTCTATAGGACGTAGAGTTTTTAAAAGATAGTTTTGAAGTTTCCATAAGGCGTGGAGTTTTTAAAAGATATTTTTTGAAGTTTCTATAAGCCGTGGAGTTTTTAAAAGATATTTTTTGAAGTTTCTATTTAAAGATTTACAGACGTATTGCATATTTTAGGATTAACTATTATTCTTTTTATTTTATGTTGCCTACTTTCGGGTGCACACGTTATTAACATTAATTATGTTGCCAACTTTTAAGAATAATTATCATTAAGTTTATTTATTTTATGTTTGACACATTTAGGAGTCATTATACCCTTTAACACACTGTGGTACAGGGTATTATATCTTTGTGCATATATTTGTAACAGGCAAAAATAATCGAGATTGTCCCATGGTCCTTTTGAGAATATGCTTAAAATCACTTTCTGAGTCGATTTATGCATGTCCGTCCGTCCGTCTGTCCATGTTAAATTGTAAACATAGTACAGGTCGCATTTATGATCCGAATTGGATGAAATTTGGCACAGCACATTTGTTTGGCCCACGAACGAACCCTATTGAAATTGGGAAAAATCGGTTCAAATTTAGATATCGGTTCAGATATAGTAAATGGTACACCAAAGTCCCTATATACCTTTCGATTTGCCCGAAATTTGGCACAACATACTAAATTAATTCTAGAATGATGTGTGCAAAGTTTCGTGAAAATCGGTTCAGATTTAGATATAGCTCCCATATATATTTTCGTCCGATTTAATGTAAATGGTGTACCAAAGTCCCTATATATCTTTCGATTTGCACGAAATTTGGCATAACATATTGAATTAGGCCTAGAATGATGTGTGTTAAGTTTCCTGAAAATCGGTCCAGATTTAGATATAACTCCCATATATATTTTCGTTCGATTTAATGTAAATGGTCCACCAAATACCCTATATATCCTTCGATTTGCACCAAATTTGGCATAGTGTATTGAATTAAGTCGAGAATGATGTGTGCTAAGTTTCGTGAAAATCGGTTCAGATTTAGATATAGCTCCCATATATTTTTTCATCCGATTTTAGGTAAATGGTGCACCAAAGACCCTATATATCTTCCGATTTGCACGAAATTTGGCATGGCGTATTGAATTAAGTCAAGAACGATGTGTGTTAAATTTCGTGAAAATCGATTCAGATTTAGATATAGCTCCCATATATGTTTTCGTCCGATTTTAGGTAAATGGTGCACCAAAGTTCCTTCAAATCCATCGATTTGTACGAAATTCGGCAAGGCGTATTAAATTAAGTATATAAAGATGTGTCTTAAATTTCGTGAAAATCGGTTCAGATTTAGATATAGCTCCCGCATATATTTTCGTCCGATTTTTAACAAATGGTGGACCAAAGACTCAAATTTAGTCCAATTGGCACAATATTTTGAACAACGTACTGATGTTGGTTTGGTTCGTCGGATTTTTCGCAAATGGTGCACCAAAGACTCAAATTTATTCCGATTGGCACAAAATTTTGCACAACGTACTGAAGTCGGTGTAGCCTAAGATTTAGATATAGCGCCCATATATTTTCATCCGAATTTTAACAAATGGTGCACCAAAAAGTCAAATTTAGTCCGATTGGCACGAAATTTTGCACAACGTAATGAAGTTGGTGTAGCCTAACGTGTGCCAAGTTTTATTGAAATCGATTCAGATTTAGATATAGCTCCCATATATATGTTCGTCGGATTTTTCACAAATAGTGCACCAAAGATTTAAAGTGTATCCGATTATGAGTAACGTATCGAAAAGGGCCTGGGTTAACCGTTATATGGGTGCTACCCGAAAAAGTGGACCGATATTAATAATTTTTAATGGAGACATTTGGTACGTGGACCGATAAAGCTCATATCTTCGGATCTGCAGACAAGAGCCAACATTATGCAAAAGTTTGGGGATCTATCTCAATTCGTTTAGACGCTAGGGTGATTACAACAGAAAGACGGACCTGCGTAAATCGTCATAGAATTTTAAGCTGTAAAATATATATATATATATATCTTATACAAAATTAACCGGTTATTGATCGTTGGGTTAAGTCGGTTCACATATAGACACAGATCACATATTTAACTTAGTCGAATTTCATGTCAGTGGTCCTTCAAAAATTCAAAGTCTGTAAGGATGTATTTCTGGGATATAGCCAAAGTGGTAAAGGGTACTATTTTTCTATTACTATTTTTCTTACTGGTTATATTTTAAAAATCCATAATTATTTCGTGTGGCATACCCTTAGGGGCTGGAAACCAATATTCTCGGAAATTGAATTATTCATATTTTAAAATTTCCATTTCAAATTTGATTTCATCTAATAAAAATCTTATTAAAAAAAATTGTTTATTTCCCCCAATTAAGGCATCATTATTTCCAGATAAAATAAGCGGCAAGAACAACAACAACAAAGGTAAATTGATTTCACAATTTAATTAATTTAGCAGTTGTAACAATCAGTGGCGTTTTGGGTTTTTTTCTCAGAAAAAATAATTTCATTTCATTTGAAACTCAAAGCTGGTTTGCTAGACATTAATTTCCCAGCTGAATTCTTTTTTTCTCTCTCTGTCACCCTCTTCATCATCTGCGGGCGTTTAGGTGGCATCGAAGCTAAATGTTTGTATAAGAATTTTTTTATTTCTAATTTTTTTAATGATACTTGTCGTTGTCCTTTGATATCCTAGAGAGACAACAACAAGAAGACCCACAAATAAAAAACAGCTTGTTAGGTTTGCCATTTGCTCTGTCGTGATTCGCAATTGCGAATAATTGCGGTGGCAATGGCGACAAATTAAGATACGGCATCGTAATGAAGATAGACACCTAGAAGGTAGGCAATGTTTTTTTCTATTTTCTTCATTATTTATTACTCGACCATTTTAATTATAAATGATGATGCTGATGATGTTGATATTTGTGAAAAGAAATATAATTTATATTTAATTAAAATCTAACATTTTGAAAAATAAAAAAAAAACTGAAGATAACAAAATCACACATCACTGCCTGCCAGTCAGCCAGCCGCCTTACATTTGGGGGATTATCGCCTTTCTGTCTGCCTCTACTCTTTTTTTCCTTTGGAGGGAAAACTCAAAACCCATCTTCCTTTTTTTATCTTATTTTATTTTTTTGTTTCTTAGCTTCCATTTAACTTAAAAGCCGTTGTCGTTGTCTCATTTTATAAAATCTTAATTCCTTTGCCAGACTCAATCCCCCTGGTTTCAGGCGTTTTTGTTCTTTCTTAGCCGCTCAGAGAGCCGAAGTTGTAAAGCCATTTTCATTTAGTTGATGTTTTCCTTTATTTTCATGTTTGCAGGTCGATTTGTAGAACTTAATTCGTTTGTCAGTAATGGGTGCTGTATTTAAATGCAAAGGGCGTATGGGGCGAGTGTGTGTGTGTGTGTGGCTAACGACAACAACAGATCACCACTGAAAGTGACAGGATTTTTCTTATGGTTTTTTTTATTCAAACTCATTTAGATAATTCTAAAGGAAATGAGGATCTGGAAATGTTAAGACGTTTTTTATGGGTCGCTAGGAACAAAAGGAAATGGAGGAAAATACAAAATATATTCAAAAACTATTTTTAAAAAATACTCGCCTTATGTGGATGCTTCAAATACTCCTTTTTTTAAATCCACGCCTTGTGAGGATGCTTAAAAAATATTTTTTTTTAATCCAAGCCACGTGAGGATGCTTCAAAAAATATTTTTTTAAATCCACGCTACGATGCTTCAAAAAATATTTTTTTAAATCCACGCTACGATGCTTCAAAAAATATTTTTTTTTAATTCACGCCACGTGAGGATGCTTCAAAAATATTTTTTTAAATCCACGCCTCGTGAGGATGCATCAAAAAATATTTTTTTTAAAACCACGCCTCGTGAGGATGCTTCAAAAAATATTTTTTTTAAATCCACGCTACGATGCTTCAAAAAATATTTTTTTTTAATTCACGCCACGTGAGGATGCTTCAAAAATATTTTTTTAAATACACGCCTCGTGGGGATGCTTCAAAAAATATTTTTTTTAAATCCACGCTACGATGCTTCAAAAAATATTTTTTTTTAAATCCACGCCTCGTGAGGATGCTTCAAAAATATTTTTTTAAATACACGCCTCGTGGGGATGCTTCAAAAAATATTTTTTTTAATCCACGCTACGATGCTTCAAAAAAATATTTTTTTAAATAATCCACGCCTTGCGAATTCATCCAAAAATATTTTAAAACCAGCAAGAAAAGAAGTAAAGTCGGACTGTGTCGACTATATAATACCCTTCACCACTTTGGGTATATTCTACATATGCGGTAAAGTTGCTAGAGACTAATTGACATTACTTCAGTACGTTGTGTCAATCGGCCTAGCTATGGATCTTTTCACGAAGCTTAGCAATATCATTCTAGACTTAATTCAGTACCCTATACTAAAATTCGTTCAAATCAAAAGATGTATAGAGACTTTGGTGCACAAACTACATAAAATCGGACGAAAATATGTATGGGAGCTATATCTAAATCTGAACCGATTTTCACGAAACTTAGCACACGCCATGCTGGACTTAATTCAGTACGCTATGCCAAATTTGTGCAAATCTAAAGATATATAGGGACTTTAGAACACCATTTACCTTAAATCGGACGAAGATATATATGGGAGCTATATCTAAATCTGAACCGATTTTTAAAAAATTTAACACACATATTTCTAGACTTAATTCAGTATGCTATGCCGAATTTCGTGCAAATCGAAGGATATATAGGGACTTTGGTGCTCTATTTACCTAAAATCGGACGAAAATGTATATGGGAGCTATATATAAATCTCAACCGATTTTCCCGAAACTTATCACTCATCATTCTGGACTCAATTCATTACGCTATGCCAAATTTCGTGCAAATCAAAATATAGTAGGCACTTTGGAGCACTATTTACCTAAAATCGGACGAAAATATATATGGGAGCTATATCTAAATCTGAACCGATTTTCAGCAAACATAATACACACCATTCTAGACTCAATGCAGTACGCCATGCCAAATTTCGTGCAAATCGAAAGATATTTGGGGTTTTTGGTGTACCATTTACCTTAAATCGGACGAAAATATGTATGGGAGCTATATCTAAATCTGAACCGATTTTCACGAAACTTAGCACACGTCATCCTAGACTTAATTCAGTACGCTATGCCAAATTTCGTGCAAATCGAACGATATATAGGGACTTTGGTACACCATTTACCTTAAATCGGACGAATATATATATATACGGGAGCTATATCTAAATCTGAACCGATTTTCACGAAACTCAAAACACATCATTCTACACCATATTTATTACGCTGTGTCAAATTTCGTGCAAATCGGTTTAATTTTAAGGACTTTGGTGCACCATTTACATTAAATCGGACGAAAATATATATGGGAGCTATATCTAAATACGAACCGATTTTTCCCAATTTCAATAGGGTTCGTCCTTGGGCCAAATAAGCGACCAGTGCCAATTTTCATCCAATTCGAATCATAAATGCGACCTGTACTTTGTTTACAATTTAACATATACAGGCAGACAGACGGACGAACGGACGGACATGCGTAAATCGACTCAGAAAGTGATGCTATACATATTCTCAAAAGAAACCATGGGTCTATATCGATTTCTTCTGCCTGTTACAAACATATGCACAAAGACATAATACCCTGTAACACAGTGTGGTGAAGGGATTAAATATATTCAAAAACTATTTTTAATCCAGTGAGCGGAGCAGTATAGTCGGACGGGGCCGACCATATGATACCCTACACAACTTCCACGAAACTATTACTTTCTGTGGTTCTATATTCTGAGCTTGGGCAATATTTCACGATGTTTGCACCCTCTTGACCGACTAGAGGTCAACAAATATTCAATACAGGCCTTGTGTTGTGATGTTCGGCTTTCAATTGTGGCCTGTAGATCGACTCAAAAAAAAAAGCACCAAAAAATAAGTTTTCGGTCCACTTCATCCCAAAATTATTATCTGATCATCACCGAAAATTACAGGCGTCTGTAAATATTTATGTGTAAGTCCCGCATCCGAGTACATACGACAATATAATTGGTATCAATTTAAAGGTCAACCACTCCTTTTGAACATACTTTCAACTAGTCGAGTCTAGGACCTTCAGGTGCCCTATAGAATACAAATTTTGTAATTTTTCACACAAAAGTCAGGGTGCATTTGACCCGCTAAGTATTGACCGATCTTTATCAAAACAGGCATACTTATTCTTTGGCCCGATCCCCTTCTCCATGCTCCAAAATTCGCGATGTTTGTGTTATAATTGCGACCTCTGGAGCGACTTAAAGGTGGGTCAAGGACCAATATTTCGCGGCGTTACAAACTTTTGGGGCTGCACAAAGCTATAATACCCTGACAACATAGTTGTGTAGGGTATAAAAATACTCGCCTTATGTGGACGCTTCAAAAATATTTTTTTATTCAAAAAACAAAAAAACACGCCTTGTGAGGATGCTTCCAAAAATATTTTTTTTAAAATCCACGCTACGATGCTTCAAGAAATATGTATATTCAGAAAATCCACCTCTTTTTGATTTTTTGCAGTATGGCCCCTAAAAGTATGCATCACACATAAAATCGCGCCTTATTTTGTTTCTCATCCCCCCTTTAAATAGGTCACATTTATCAGCACCAGTAGATTGACATTTTTATAATGGAACCGTGAATTTGACACTCTTTTTCCAATCCTTCAAAAATCCTCTCATTAGAAACATTAAGTGTGTGTGTGTGTCAGCTCAACTAATTTACAGTTAACTCAAAAAGAGTTCATACACACACACTCACTCACACATCCGCACATTTAATGAAACGGTTGCCATGGCAATTCATTGTGTGTGTGTGTGTTTGTATAGAATGAAAGAGGGGTTCGGGTGGAGGTGTGTAGTTATGGCAGCATTGTGTCAACTCTGAAACGACTGCAAATGAGTGTATTTGACACTTTTGCGTTGATGTCATAACAAAAGAGCTTAAATGTCAACTAAAAATTGAGTGTGTCTGCGTTTGCATAAGAGTTCAGCAGCAGCAGCGACATCAATGGCAACAAAGAAAGACGGACCTGTATGAATGCGAAGCCGAATGATGTTAATCTAACGGTAAAGTGTAACT
This sequence comes from Musca vetustissima, assembly GCF_032173495.1. Lineage (NCBI taxonomy): Eukaryota > Metazoa > Arthropoda > Insecta > Diptera > Muscidae > Musca > Musca vetustissima. The sequence continues at coordinate 16,311 of NW_026884001.1, forward strand.
GTTATAGCGATAATTCTACGATTTTGCACAGCTAAGTGTGTGACGGAGGGGCGAACGACTGAAATGGCTGGGATTTTCCGACACAAGCCTTCTGCCATTTAAACATTGGCTAAATTACCCTCAACCACCACCACCATCAACATCGTCAACTGCAACAAAAATTTGCCAACAAAAACGACTCTTAACAATGTGTCAACGACAACGACAACGATAACAAAGAGAGCAACAAATGTCGTCACAAAGTTGTTGGGTTCGGGTTTATTTTTTCGACATTCATATGTGTTGTGCTGGCTGGCTGGCTGGTGTTTGAGTTCGTGTCTGAGTTTTCTGATTGTGTTTGCCTTTCTTTTCTAAGAAGAAGGCAATGTGTAACACAAAGAAATTCCTTTGTTCGCCCAGAGAAAAAACATGTATGTGCTTAAAATAAATTATCCGGTTAAGCTTGTGTTTAAATGTTGTTAAAGAGAGTTTTATGTTGGGTCATAAGTCAAAGGGATTAATGGCTAACTAAAATTTTATTTAATGTTTGTTGTGTACTTTTGGGGGCAGGGCAACAATTAAAGTACCCAAAATGAAAGTAGTGAAATTTGGATTTAAAAAAAAAAAAAAATATTTGAACAATACACAAGACGTGAATTTAAACCAGTAAGGAAAGTAGTACAGTCGGACTGGGTCGACTATATAAGTATATATGTAAGGCTCTATATAAAATGGAACCGATTTTCACGAAACTTAGCTCATATCATGTCAATTATCACAAAACAAAGCACACATCATTCTAGAATCAATTGAGTACGCTATGCCAAATTTCGTGCAAATCGAAGAATATATATATAAATCAGTATATAGGGTGGAACCGATTTTAGGGGATGATCATGTCAATTTTCACAAAACAAAGCACACATCATTCTAGAATCAAGCAACGGCTCTGATTGGCTTTAACATGGCGAAGTCCAGGCTTACATTGGTCACTCTTTCATCTCTATTGTGGACACTGACCTCCCCGCGGTGCAACCTGGGGAGGTATTTTCATCACCCGAAGAAATAGTGAGCTAATATGTGCCACGAGTTCACCCATAAGAACTATAACAAATTGGTTGAGGCGTCGGGTTAGTTGCCCACTCTCGGAAAACCCAAACTACAAAAAAACCTCCCTAATGTTGACGACCCCCGCAAACGTATAAAGGACCACGATCTGCGAATCTACACTTGGAATGTGCGCACGTTGTACAGTGAATGTACTCAAGAAGTCCAAAGCCGATATTATTGCCGTACAGGAAATGTGATGGAAAGGGACTGGCGTAAGTAAATCAGATGATTACGCCATGTATTATAGCTGCCATGAAACGAGAAATGAATTTGGCTGCGGATTTATGGTTAACATGAGAATAAAAAATCTCGTCTCCACATTCACTCCAGTAGACGAGCGAATTGCTATAATCCGTATTAAAGCGAAGTTCTTCCAAATCAGTCTCATTTGCGCCCATGCTCCGACCGAAGATAAAGATGAACAGCCCAAAGACATATTTTACGAGCGCCTAGAAACAGCATATGATCGTTTCCCTGGCCATGACATAAAAATCCTGCTAGGAGATTATAATGCAAAAATCGGAAGGGAAAATATATTTGGCCTCACCGTCGGAAAATTCAGCCTCCATGAAGAAACAACAGACAACGGCATGAGGTTCGCGGCAGCAAATAATTGACTTCGCGGCAGCAAAAAACAGGTAGTTAGCAGCACCACAAGGCCACTTGGATTTCTCCCGATCGAACAACGATAAATCAAATCGATCATGTTGTGATAGACGGATGCCATTCATCCATTCAAGCACGTCCGATCGATCCGGGGAGCGAATATCAATTCGGACCATTACCTCGTGGCAGCCAAGGTACGCACCCGTCTTAATGTAGCAGCAAAGGTGCAATCTAATGTAACACGGAAATTTGACGTCGAAAAACTGCAAACGCAACAGATAGCAGAATCCTACTCCACTCAACTTACCCAACTACTTGATGAAAGCACCCTTTGTCCCGATAATAATATAGAAGCACAATAATAATATAGAAGCACTCCCCACAAACTGCAGCAAAAGCACCACTTGGGTACCAAAGACCACCTTCAAGAAATCCGTGGTACGATCAGGAGTGTCGTAATGCTACTGATGTGAAAAACGCAGCGTATGGGGCAACCCTGCGGACAGTAGCAAAACGTAATGCGATGGAGAACAGGAGAGAGGAGAAATGTATTTTCAGAACAAAGAAGAAAGAACAAGAAAAACGTGAGCGTGAGCAAATCGAGATGTACAAGAGTCAGGATGAAGTCCGAAAATTCTACCAACGTGTAAAATACCTAACCGAAGGCTTTGGTGCAGGCACATCCTCCTGTAGAGATAAAGAAGGAAATCTGGTAACAGATACAGACATTGTGCTGAGGATCTGGAAGGAGCATTTTGAAAAACTTCAGGTATCAAATAGTAGCGGCGAAGAGGATACCCCAGAACCAATAATAGATGACGGTATAGAGTGTATACCACCTAGCCAAGATGAAGTCAGAATAGCAATCAATCGGCTCAAGAACAATAGAGCAGCAGGAGCCGACGGGTTACCAGCCGAACTATTCAAGACTTGTGGTCAGATGCTGGTCAGGAGCATGCACCAGCTGATTAGTACAATTTGGCTAGAAGAATGCAGGCCAAATAATTGGAACCTCAGCATCCTGTGTCCCGTGCACAAAAAAGAAGACAAGACGATATGTGCCAACTATAGAGGAATAAGTCTCCTTCCCATCGCATATAAAGTGCTATCCAGCGTACTGTGTGAACGACCGAAAGATCTATGGGCCGATCTGCGTTGACGGTGAATATCGCCGTCGAATGAACCATGAGTTGTACCAGCTATTCTCGGACATTGACATTGTTAGACGTATTGAGCTGCAGCGACTACGTTGGCTAGGTCATGTTGTGGGAATGGATGAAGATGTCCCAGCCCAGAAGGCATATAAAAGCGAACCAGCTGATGGTTCACGCAAAAGGGGAAGGACAAGAATCCGTTGGAAAGATCAAGTCGAAGACAACATCGCCGCAAATGGTCTATCAAATTGGAAAAACTGCGCAAAAGGCCGACGCACCTGGAAAACTTTTCTAATCTCGGCTTATGGAACGAAATTCTGCCACAAGACAGCTAAGTAAGTAATATGTAAATCTGAACCGATTTTTACAAAACTTAGTACACATCATTTTAGGTTTCCTTTTGCCTATTACAAACATATGCACAAAGACATAATACCCTGTACCACTGTGTGGTGAAGGGTATAAAAATCGTAATTATATGTGTAGCTCCAAATTGTTAGTTTCGTATTCGCATTTAATAATAGTATTTAACATGTCAAATTGTTGTGAAACAATAGTAGAAATGCTCAGTTCTCGAAATCCCCACATAAAGGCCTATTTTTTCCTAATTTCCATAAACAAAGCATTCGGACCAATAAAAAACGATAGACTATTAGCCTCAAATCCAATGTATAAAAAATTTTCCGTTAAAAAAGAAAAGAAATCATGCCAATGCTGATTTTATGTTCAATATCAAAACCAACAACAACAATGATGGCAATAAAAACCTAGCTAATAGAGGATATATAAAAAAACCAATGTTTTGAAATAAAAGGTTTCGTTTGTGTGAATGGGAAAAAAAACACACATAGACATACTCTCATATAAACACACACACATTCATCGATGGTGTAGTGAAAGTCTTTAATTAAAATGACCCAAATACAAGGACGAAAACTAAAAAAAAAATACTGAAATGAATATAAAATAAATGCAGGATTAAAAGGCAGAGGGACATGCGGATTGGTAGTGGGGTGGGAGAGAGAAAAGGTGCAGTTGGATTTTTATATATACGAAACATGTGGTCTCAAGGCTGGACTACTTTAATGTTAAATTTACATAAAAAGCATACACAGGGTTGCCCATATTCGACGGACCCATATTTTTTTTTTTAATCAAAGAAAACCAGTAAGGAAAGTAGTAAAATCGGAGGGGGCCGACTATATGATACCCTTCACCACTATGAGTATATTAAACAGGACTATTAACATGAAATTGGATGAAATAAAATATGTGATATTTATCTAAATGTGAATCTACTCAGATCTATCCATGAAGTAAATCGACTTCAAACAAATATAAATAGGTCATCCGTTGGGCTATATATATAGAAAACGCAACTACGTAATGCTATGCTCAATTTTGTAAGTTGTGCAAAATTTGATGTCCATCCATCTGGCGAAAATATATATGGAAGCTCTATCCAAATATAAAGCGATTTCAAACAAACATGTCACAGGTTAGGTTATAGTAATTTCAGAACGTTTTGTTCCTATCAGCCTATTGGTTCCTTGGTGCGTCAATTACTTAAAATCAATCTATAATAAAAGGGAGCTATATCTAAAAAAAAACCGATTTTCACGAAACAAGGCAGACATCACTCTACGCTCAACTCAGTACGTTATGCCAAATTTCGTGCAAATCGAAATATATATAGGGACTTTGGGGTACCATTTACATGAAATCGGACGAAATTATATATATATGGGAGCTATATCTAAATCTGGACCGATTTTCTCGAAACTTAGCAGACATCATTCTAGGTTCAATTCAGTACGATATGCCAAATTTCGTGCAAATCGAAAGATATATAGGGACTTTGTGCACCATTTACATGAAATCGGACGAAACTATATATGGGAGCTATATCTAAATATGGACCGATTTTCTCGAAACTTGGCAGACATCACTCTAGGCTTAATTCAGTACGTTATGCCAAATTTCGTGCAAATCGAAAGATATACTGGGACTTTGGGGCACTATTTACATGAAATCGGACGAAACTATATATGGGAGCTATATCTAAATCTGAACCGATTTTCTGCCAAATCAAATGCCAAATTTCGTGCAAATCGAAAGATATACTGGGACTTTGGGGCACCATTTACATGAAATCGGACGAAATTATATATATGGGAGCTATATCTAAATCTGGACCGATTTTCACGAAACTTGGCAGACATCACTCTAGGCTCAATTCAGTACGTTATGCCAAATTTCGTGCAAATCGAAAGATATATAGCGACTTTGATGCACCATTTACATGAAATCGGACGAAATTATATATATGGGAGCTATATCTAAATCTGAACCGATTTTCTCGAAACTTGGCAGACATCACTCTAGGCTTAATTCAGTACGTTATGCCAAATTTCGTGCAAATCGAAAGATATATAGGGACGTTGATGCACCATTTACATGAAATCGGACAAAACTATATATGGGAGCTATATCTAAATCTGGACCGATTTTCTCGAAACTTGGCAGACCACACTCTAGGCTTAATTGATTAGGCTGTACCAAATTTCGTGCAAATCGAAAGGATATGGGACTTTAGGGACTTTGAAATCGGACACAAATATATTTACATGAAATCTGGACCGATTTTCCCAAAACTTGGCAGACATCACTCTAGGCTCAATTCAGTACGTTATGCCAAATTTCGTACAAATCGAAGGATATATAGGGACTTTGATGCACCATTTACATGAAACCGGACGAAACTATATATGGGAGGTATATCTAAATCTGGACCGATTTTCACGAAACTTGGCAGACATAATTCTAGACCTAAATGATAAGGCTGTACCAAATTTCGTGCAAATCGAAAGATATATAGGGACCGTTTACATTATATCGGTTAAATATATATATATGGGAGCTATATCTAAATCTGAACCTATTTTTCACAATTTCAATAGGGTTCGTCCTTGGGCCGAATAAGTGACCTATGCCAAATTTCAATTAATTCGGATCATAAATGCGACCTGTACTTTGTTTACAATTTAACATGCACAGACAGATGGACGGACGGCCGGATATGCATAAATCGACTTAGAAAGTGATTCTATGCATATTCTCAAAAGGAACCATGTGTCTATCTCGTTCCTTTTTGCTTGTTACAAACATATGCACAAAGACATAATACCCTGTATCACAGTGTGGTGAAGGGTATAAAAATAAAAATTTGGCGGTTGGCAATGTTAATCGTTTAATTTGTTCCAAGTAGATTTGTTTACATCAAGTTTTGAATATGATATCTCTCAAATGGCCGCCTCTGGTGTTGATGACATATTGTGCCCTTTTTGCTGCATTTTCCATCGTTTTTGCCAACATTTCGGCCGGAATAGCGGCTATTTCTTCACGAATGTTGTCCTTGAGCTCTTCTACGGTCCATGGCTTGTTAACGTAAACCTTTGACTTCAAATATCCCCACAAGAGGAAGTCAGGCGGCGTCAAATCGGGCGAACGCGTTGGCCAGTCCAAATCACCACTTTTCGACATCAAACGGCCCGGAAACAAATTTCTTTAGAAAATCGATTGTTATGCGACTTGTGTGCGGTGGAGCGCCTTCCTGATGAAACCATAACTGCCTTATACGCTTTCGACGAATAATTGGCATCACAAAATTGGTCATCATGTCGCGATAACGCTCCTGATTGATGGTAACAGCATGACCATTTTCATTTTGGAAGAAAAAACGGCCCAATGAACGTTTTCGCACTAATGCCGCACCAAACTGTGATTTTTTTTTCTTATGAAGAGGCACTTCTTGAGTCTCCTGAGAATTTTCAGGGGCGTAAAAACGGCATTCAATGTGAAATGGGCTTCATCGGACATGATAATTTTGTTTCAAAATGGCTCGTCATCTTGTGTGCGGTGGAGCGCCTTCCTGATGAAACCAGAACTGCCTCATACGCTTTCGACGAATAATTGGCATCACAAAATTGGTCATCATGTCGCGATAACGCTCCTGATTGATGGTAACAGCATGACCATTTTCATTTTGGAAGAAAAAACGGCCCAATGACCGTTTTCGCACTAACGCCGCACCAAACTGTGATTTTTTTTTCATGAAGAGGCACGTCTTGAATCTCCTGAGGATTTTCAGTGGCGTAAAAACGGCAATTTTGCCTATTTATGGTCCCATTCAATATGAAATGGGCTTCATCGGACATGATAATTTTGTTCCAAAATTGCTCGACATCTTCGGCCATTTCGATGACTCTTTGGGCCCATTCCAATCGACGAGGCATGTCCACAGGCAACATTCTTTGCGTCAATTGAATTTTGTACGGGAACAAATGCAAATCAATGCGAATAATCCGTTGTAAAGTGGACCGAGCCATGCCCAACTGCTGAGAACGGCGTTTTTGGGATGTTCTTGGGGACCTCTCAACACTGGCTCGTACGGCAGCGATATTCTCGGCCGATCGCCTTGGTTCATGGTAAAAATCAGCTTGGACTGACGCTTCAAACGCGGTATGTCATTAAGCGATGTGACATCTCTGTCAAAAGTTATGGCGTTGCCAGATGGGTCCGTCGAATATGGGCAACCCTGTACTTCACACAATGCTACAAGAAGAGAAGGCCATTCAAATAAGTTTTTATGCTGAGACCATATTTCCCAAGGACTTATTTTCTTTTCGAAAATGTCCTCAAACTTCTTCTGAAGATGAATTTTTATGAGTTCCCTATTTAATTAATGGCCATTTATTCACATTAAGTCATTTTTCATCCGAAAATTGTAACGGAATCCTTTGTTTTCATTTGTTACCCCGAGCAATGAATTTAACCTCTTCTTAGCCAGTGATTCTCTCTCTCTTTCTCCCACTCTCCACCTCTCTTCTTATGATTTATATTTATTTTATGCAACATATTTTTGTGTTACTTTTTTTATTGCACACAATTAACTGCAGATTTCAGTAAACAAAGAAGCAGCAGAGAAATGAAACAGAAACTGAAAATAATTTCCCAAGCAAGAAAAAAATAAAAATTCACCCCCTCCCCCTTTTTTTATCCCCTTCACTCTTGAAAAAGGATATTGTATATGGCCACATTTTTGGTAATATTCGCCAAGTATGAGGACCCGTCGCCTTTGTTTTATTTTTTTCGTTGCTATGGTCTGTGACGACGACCATCACCCACACACACACACACAGAGACACAAATGCGCATATAGCCATTTGTCATATCAGTTTTTGATAACCACAATCAAAATGGTCTGTCGTTTTCATTATCCTTTTTTTCTCGTTCTTTATTTGTGGTTTCTTCTAGCCTTTGTGTCAACAGTTTCCCCAACAAAAAATAATACAAATATGGACACAAATTAAAACAAATACAAATGGGGTTTGTTTTGGAATTGGATCTTGACTAATGAGAAAGGTTATTTGAAAATGGACTTTATATAAAAAATTCAGGGCAAATGACCTTTATTCAAAGAGACTGAAATAAAAAAATTCTAAAGAAACAAGAAAAAAGGATTTTATTTTCGTCAGGCCAAATTTTTGATATTGTTTCGGTAATATTCGGAAATTATGCCAGGATAAAAAAGAGGAGCTCATGACTTCTAATCTGACAAGAGGATGCAAAATTTTTGCGAAATATTGACAGGTTCGGAATATAGATCCAAAGAAAATAAGAGTTCCGTGATAGTTGTGTGGATATCACATGATCGACTCCGTCCGATTATACAACTCAGTGGACTGGTTTTTTATTAATAAAAAATATTTGAATTACCATAGTCATGAGGTGGACATATAAAATACATATGACGACCTCATAAATTGCTGCCAGAAAAAAAAGAAAACCAAACTAGAAACTCCGAGGTTTAAAAATTGTGCTTAGTTCCGAAATCGATGCCTGACCTTGTTATGGAGACTATGTAGGGGGTATCATTACATGGAAGCTGCAGCAAAGCCATGACATATATTGATAAGCAGATGGAGAATCTAAAATACCCAATTACAGCCAATTCGGTTGTAGGCCGTGACCAAACACCCCAAAATAACGAAATTTCGAAAGTTCCGTTACCCTGAGGCTACGCTGAAGCCATTTTTCATAGGAAGATTCAACACCCAAGGAGAACACAAACTACATTTGAAAAGTTTAATCAAAATCAGAAAAAATCCGAACTTTGGTATTTTCGGTTGAAAATCGTGTCCAATCAATCGAAAATCGGAGCTAACGCCATATGAGGCCTATAACTAAATGTGCACCAATATTGATAACTTTTGGTAGGATGATTTGCCACCCAATAAAATCAAAAATACCAAATTACAGTCAATTCCGTTGAAAAATGTGGCCAAACTCTTCTAAATTCTGAAAATCGGAGGTGCGGTTATAAGGGATCCACCCCGAAACTTAAGCCATTATTAATAATATTTGGTACACAGATTTAGTACCCAATGCGAACCCATAATACAAAATTACAGTCAATTCGGTAGGTTATAAGGGACCTATCCGAAACGTATGTCAATATAGATACTTTTTGGTAGGGAGATTACCTACCCAATAAGAACCCAAAATACCAAATTACAGCCAATTTGGTTGAAAAACGTGCCCAAGCTCCTCAAAATACCGAAAATCGGAGGTACCGTTAAATGGGGCCAACCCCGAAACATAAGTCAATGTTAATATTTTTTGGTAGAGAGCATTGATATCAATTTGGAATACAAAATACCAAATTACAGCCAATTCGGTTGAAGAACGAAACCAAGCTCCCCAAAATTCCGAAAATCTGAGGTGCGTTTATAAGTGACCTATCCCGAAAAGTATGTCAATATTGAAAATATTTGGCAGGCAGATTTGGTACTCAATATGAACCCAATTTATAAAATTACAGCCAATTCGGTTAAAAAACGTGCCCAAGCTCCTCAAAACACCGAAATTTGGGAGGTACCGTTCTAAGGGACCTACCCCAAAACATTGATATTGATATCTTTGGTAGGATGAATTGCTACGAAATACTAAATTTCAGACAATTCACTTGAAAAACGTGCCCAAAATCCTCAAAATTCCGAAAATCGTAATTGGGGTTATAAGGGACCTATTCCGAAACATAAGTCATTATTGATAATTTTTCGTTGGGAGATTTGCTACCCAAATCGAACCCAAAATACCAAATTTCAGCCAATTCATTTGAAAGAAAGTCCTTAAATACTCAAAATTTCGAAAATCGGAGGTATTGATATAAGGAACTTTCCCGAAATGTTAAGCCATTCTTAATACCAAATTACCGAAATTTGGAAGTTAACGCTTTGGAGGGGCTATAGTTAAACGTGGACCAATATTGATAATTTTTGGTAGAAAGATTCTCCATCCAATACGATTTCAAAATACCAAATTTCAGTGAATTTCATTGAAAAAACATGACCAAAATCTAAAAATTATTGAAAATAGGGCGGTTCCGTTATACGGGTGTTATACCAAATCGGGGGCCCATGTCAACCTATGTTCAAAATTTCAAAGCTGTATCAATAATATTGCGAGCTCTATCGTGGTTTTAACGGAAATGCAAAACATTAAACGATAAAACACGAAAAAACGATAAAAGTCGATTAAAACATATCGATAACTAAATTCTACAGGAAAATTGTTTAAAAATAAGTTCGTCTGCACGAAAGTTTTCTAGCAAATAAGCTCTGGCATATAGAAATTGATCGATAACAGGATTTTCTACACACATTTTAACAGTATGTGCTATTTGAAAACTTTATCGATAACAGCTACCTTAAGAGAAAAGGCAACCGATAACAACGTTTTATTTCTAAAGAAAACTATTTCGATAACAACATTTTCTATAGAAAATCTATTCGATAAAAGCATTTTCCATTGGAAAGATAATCGATAACAATATTTTTTGTAGATAATGTTTTCGATAACACTATTTTATACATAAAATATGTTCGATAGCAACATTTTTAATATTTTATATAGATAATTTATTTATTTTAATAGATAATCGATAATTGTATTTTATGTAGAAAAAATAATCGATATCATTGTATTCTGCAGAAAATATGTTCGATAATTAAATTTTCTGTAGAAAAATTGGCCGTTAATAACATTTTGTATAGAAAATTTGTTCGATAGCAAAATATTTTATAGATAATGTTTTCTATAACAAAATTTGCTATAGAAACTGTGTTCGATAACAACATTTGCTATAGAAATTATGTTCGATAATAATTTTCTACATAAAATATATTCGATAACAACATTTTCTATACATAGTGAGTTCTATTACAATATTTTCTGTAGAGAATGTATCCGAAAGAATGTAGAATGTATTCGAGAATGTATTTATAAAAAATATTATTTTTATAGAACATTTGTTCGGTAGCAACGACTTTTATTAAAAATATGTTCGATAACCACATTTCCATATTCGATAACAATATTTTTTTGCAGAATATGTTCCTATAGAAAATGTGATCGATAACAATATTTTCCATAGAAAATTTGTTCGATAACAATATTTTCTGTAGAAAATTTATTCGATAACAACATTTTTTGAAGAACATTTATTCGATAACGTGTCGATAAATTTACTTTTTGTAGAAAATGTATTCGAAAACACAATTTTCTACAGAAAATGTATTCTATAACAAAATGTATTCTATATCGATAATAACATTTTCTATAAAAAATGTGATCGATAACAACATTTTCCATAGAAAATGTGTTTGAAAACAAAAATTCTAAAGGAAATGTGTTCGATAACAATATTTTCCATAGATTATGTGTTCGATAACAATATTACATATAAACAAATTGACCGATAACAACATTTCCTATAGAAAAATTTACCGATAACAACATTTTTATAGAATGTATATTCGATAATAATATTTTCCAGAGAGAATATTTGTGAATCGTTCTATATAAAATGTCTTGGATAATATTTTTTCTGTACAAAACTTTTTCGATAACACAATTTTCTAAAAGAAATATGCTCGATAACAACATAATTGTTGATTGATAACCACATTTTCTATAGTAAAATTGATCGATATCAATATTTCCTACTGAAAATCAATTCGATAACCTAATTTTCTTCATTATAATTGCTGGTAACAATCTTTTCGTTTGCAAAAAAATAATCGATAACAATTTGTCCCATACGTAGTTCCACAACAAATCTATCTATTTATATCACTTCAAAAATTTCACAATCCTCCTCCATGCCAATAAATATCGATTTACCTTTGTTGCTGAGATGTTTCACATTTTTTGTATTGTCATAGAACTGTCAAATATTTTTTGTTTTTTTTTTTTTTTTTTGCTTTGCTGGCAACTGACAACTAACGCCCACATATCAACGGCAAGATAAACCATAATCTCTTGACAATAGAAAATACATTTCAACAACAGAAAACTGCTAACATATGTAGCAAAGAATAAAAATACGAAAGAAATCTAAAGCCCACCATGGAATTCCACCAATAACTTCGAAAAAATAACTCCCAAAAAACTTTACAAACTTCCAATTCTTTTGCTGTTGCTGCTTCTTCATCGTCGTCGGACTTGATAAACGAATGAGTGTCAAATATTTGTGTGGTTGCCATAAAATCAACATCAACAAACCAATAAACAAGCCAGCAAATGTTTGCAGGGAGACACAACACAACACTTCATTGTTGTTGTTGGTTGCCACAATGCAAGGCTGGGCTAAACTGTCTAGGAACTTCACTTTGAAGTTCCTTATCCCCTTCCTCTTCTTCGTTGAGAAGTTGGATTATTGGCAATGCCAAAGCCATGAGCTCTTCTCTCTCTCTCCCTCTCTCACTTCGTTCTGCGACAGCTGAAAAGCTGAAAGGATTTCAAAGTATTCTAAACATGCTTAAAGGAATTCATCTGAGTCAGCAGTTGCAACTGCAGAGGCAGTGGCAAGTCATCCGGACCCTTTGCCAAACAAATAACAACATCAAACCAAATACAACAAAAAACCCGTTGCAAATATGTTGCAATGTGTGTGTTGTAAATGGAAAAGAATTTGACGTGAGATATGGGTAGTTCCATAGGGTGTTATCGAAAATAGTTTTAAAAGAATGTGATGTTATCGAAGCGATTTTCTAAAGAAAATGTTGCAGAAAAAATTGTTATCGTTGATATCATCTATAGAACATTTTGTTATCGAAAATATTTTCTTTTGAATATATTGTTATCTATGCAAAATGTTGTTATCGATATACTTTTGCAAACCAAATTGTTTTATTAGTAAAATTTTCAACAGAAAATATTGTTATCGAAAACATTTCTTACATTATCGAATGCATTTGCCATAGAAAATAATGTTATCGGAAATATTTAGCATTGAAAATATTGTTATCGGAAATATTTACCATTGAAAATATTGTCATTGGAAATATTTTGCATCGAAAATATAGTTATCGAATACATTCTCTGCATAAAACGGTGTTATCGACCAACTTTTTTTGTAGAAAATGTTTTTATAGATCCAAATTTGCTTCAAAAATCGTGTTATCGGTTAACCAAATTGTTTTATTAGTAAATTTTTCAACAGAAAATTTTGTTATCGAAAACATTTCTTACATTATCGAATGCATTTTCCATAGAAAATATTGTTATCGGAAATATTTAGCATTGAAAATATTGTTATCGAATACATTCTCTACATAAAATGGTGTTATCGATCAACTTTTATTTATAGAAAATGTTTTTATAGATCTAAATTTGCTTAAAAATCGTGTTATCGGTTAATTTTTTTATAGAAAACATTGTTATCGATATAACTTTTTTTAGAAAATATTGTTATCGATTTACTTTTTTTATAGAAAATATTGTTATCAATAAAATTTTATAAAGAAAATTATGTTATCGGTCAACTTTTCTGTAGAAAATGTTGTTATCGAACACATTATCTACCATAAGTGTGATTATCGGCATATTGTTCTGTAAAAAATGTTCGTATCGAATATGTATTATAGCGAAAATGTTGTTATCGATAGGTTTTTTTTATAAAAATCTTGTCATTGATTGTTATAGAAAATATTTGTATCCGTCATTTTTTATATAGAAATTATGGTTATCGATTAATTTTTCTATAGAACATTTTAATATCGGAAACATTTTCAATAGAATATGGTGTTATCAAACACATTTTCAATAAAAAGATATATATATATATATATATATATATATATATATATATATATATGTATATAAAATATATATATATATAGAAAATAAATTGTATAAAGAAATGTTGTTATCGATCAATTTTCTATACAAAATTTTATTGTCGGTTATATTTTCAACTGAAATGGTGTTATCGATTAATTTGTTTACAGAACATGTTAATGTCGGAAACATTTTCTATAGTATATGGTGTTATCGAACACATTTTTTTATAAAAGGTATTGTTATCGGTTAACATTTCAATGGAAAACATTGTTATCGAATAAATATTGTATATAACATGTTGTTATCGGTAAACTATTATGTAGAAAATGTCTTTATCGATTCCCTATGGTATAAAAATGTTGTTATCGATAATTTTTTCTATATGAAATTTTATCGTCGATTATATTTTCAACTGCAATGGTGTTATCGAACACATTTTCAACAAAATTTATTGTTATCGGTCAACATTTCTACGGAAAACATTGTTATCGATTAACTTTTATATAGCAAATGTTGTTATCGACTCTCTTTGTACAAAAAATTTTGTTATCGATAAAATTTTTTGATACAAAATTTTATTATCGATTATATTTTCAACTGAAAATATTGATATTAATCAACATTTATATATAAATTTGTGTTATTGGTAAATTTTTCTGTAGAAAATTTTGCTATCGAAAATATTTTAAATAGAATATGTTGTTAACGAACAATTTTTTTGCAAAATGTATTGTTATCGGTTAACGTTTCTATATAAGATGCTGTTATCAATTAACATTCGTATAGAAAATATTGTTATCGGTTAAAACTGTGATAACAAATGTTTTTATCGGTCAACTTTTCTATAAAAAAAGTTATAATCGATTAACTATTATATGTAAAATGTTGTTATCGGTCAAATTTTCTATAGAATATGTTGTTATCGACATAATTTTCAATTGAAATCATTGTTATCGAAATTTTTCTGAAGAAAGAATTATTATCGATAAACATTTTAAGTGGAAAGTATCGATATAAATCAAATTTTTTTAAAGAAAAATGTGTTATCGGTCAGCTTTCCCATAGGAAATGTTGTTATCGAACAAGTTTTTCCATGGAAAATGTTATTATCGAAAAAATTTTCTATTGAATATGTTGTTATCGAACCCGTTACCCATAAAAATGTCAATATCGATACAATTTTCAATTAAAAATCTTGTTATCAAAAACATTTTTCATAGAAAAAGTTGTAATCGGTCCTTTTTTCTTCATATAATGTTGTTATCTATTAATTTTTTTAAAGTAATTGTGGTTATCGATTATTATTTTTATAAAAAATTATATTATCGAAACCGTTATCCATAGAATATTTGAATATCGATAAAAATTTCTATTGAAAATGTTAATATCGATAAAATTTTCTATTAAATATCTTGTTATCGAAAACATTTTTCATAGAGCATGTTGTTATCGGTCATTTTTTATTCATATAATGTTGTTATCGGTCATTTTTTCCTTCATATAATGTTGTTATCGGTCATTTTTTAGTCATATAATGTTGTCTATTAATTAATAAATTGTTGTTATCGATTAAATCTCCTATAGAAAATGTTATCTTCGAACACCGGTTTTGTAAAACATAATGTTATCGAAAACGTTGTTTATAGAATATAATGTTATCGAAAAAAATTCTATAGAAAATGTTATTATCGAACACATTTTAGTCGAAAATATTTTCAATAGAAAATAGTATTATCCAATTCATTTTCAACAGAAGTTTTTCGTTTCTTTTAAAAATCTTATTATCGATAACATTGCCTATAGAAAATGTTATCATCGAACTAATTTTCTCTGTGAAATATTATAATCGAAAATATTTTCTGCAGATAATATTGTTGTCGAACATGATTTCTATATAAAAAATGTTGTTATCGAACTCATTTTTAATAAATAAATATATTTATCGATACAATGTTTTGCTAAAAATATCGTTATCGATTAATTATTGATTAGAAAAAATAGATATCGCAAAAATATTCTAACGATGTTATTATTATTTGTTCTGTTTTCTATAGAAATGCTCAAATTTATATAATCATATTGTTATCGGACATATTTTCTATAGTTATCGAACCAATTTTCATTGGAAAATATACTTATCGACCAAATTTTCGGTTACAAAAACTTTTATGGCATAACTTTTCGCTATAAAATCTTATTATTTTACAAATTTCCGTTAGAAAATATTTGTTATCGAAATCATGGAAACCCTCTTTTGTACCAAAACAATTGGTATTTTTATATAGACCACAATTGTCAGACAAAATATTTCGATTATGAGTGTTTTATTTGTTTTGTTTAGTTTTGCGGCTGCCACGGCAACATATAAATAATAAATAATAAATATCAACACAATCAGAACTTAAAAATCAGGAAACAAACAGCAGCAATGCACTCCCTCACAAACACACACATATATTCAGCTTTTTTCGATAATTTTTATGTTCTTGAGGTTATTGAGCTACTTATAGACTGTTTTTTGTTCCTCTCTAACCATAATTCCCATTTGGAAAAAAATGTTGTTATCTTTTTCCTTCTTCTTCTTTTTCTCCTTTCGGTAGCATTGAACGATTGCATTGAATGCGGCATTTTCTTGTTGAAGGATAAGTGTGCAACGAACAAAAACAAACAACAATGCACAAATCTCACATTTCCAATTTTTTACTGCAGTCTTAAAAGAGAAAATAAAAAAGAATAAACAATCATAAATAAATAACGACACGAAAAGTTGTCGATTCGTTCACCACCTTCCTTGCCTCCCAATTCGATAAATTGTCTATTGTCATTATTATTATTAGAGAACCATTTCCATTTGTTTTTTGAGTACTTATGAGAGTGGTTGTGGGTGGAATGGGGGGGATAGATATTCAATCTCATTGTAAGAGAACCTCCTTCAAATAAAGAAAACAAACACACACTCACAAGAAAAGCAATGTTTGGTTGGTTGTCAAGGATCCCTAGCCGATTGTGACAGTAGGTTGAAAGCTAACAAAACAATAATTGTAAAGAGCAATAATATCATTTCGATTTTGAGGGGGGGAATTGGTGTGAGGAGGACATTGAAGAAAGGGGTAGTTTATTTTCAGTGATTGCTGTCGAAGAAATTTCGAGAAGAGAGGGAGGAAAGCATGTTTGGAGTGGTAGTTTAATATTTTTCATAGACAATTTTTTTTTTCGATAACTAACCTAACTAATCAAATTTGTTTTCTGGGGATGAATTTTTCGATAAAAATTTTTTTCTATAAGAAACTTTTTCGATAACAAATATTTATGCGGAAAATAACTATCAATACTTAGTTTTACAACAGAAAACTTGTTTAATGACAATATTTTCTACAAAAAATATAATCGATAACTAAGTAAAATATACAAAATCGAACCGATAAAAATATTTTATATAGAAAATAAGTTCGATAACTATATTAACCGAAGAAGAAGTATACAATAAGAATATGTTTTATAAACAAATTGTATACAAACTGATCGATAAAAATATTTTCTTTGGAAATATATTCGATAACGATATTTTCTATGAAAAATAGTCCACAAATTTGTAAGATTACAATATTTTTAAGGAAAATATTATCGATAACATAATTTTCGATGGAAAAAGTGATCAATATCATTATCGATAACATACTTTTCGATAGAAAATTTGATCGATATCATTATCGATAACATAATTTTCGATCGAAAATGTAATCCATACGAACGTTTTCTATAACTATATAATATATCGATAATAAAATGTGCTATAAAATAATGTATCGATAACAACATATTTTTCAAATGTGTTTGATACCAATATATTTTGACAGGTCGATCTTCAATATGAATAATTTTTTTAGACAATATTATAGATAACAAAAAATTTTATTGAAAAATTGTTCGATAACAAAATTTTCTACGGAAAATGTTTTCGATAACAATTTTTTAATGGAATTTTTTCGTTAACAAATTTACTGAAGAAAATGATTCCGATAACAAAATTTTCTGTGGAAAAGTTGACCGGTAACAACATTCTCTATGCAGAAGCTAATTGATAACAACATTTTATGTACGATAGCCGATCGATAACAACATTTTCCATTAAAATGTCTTCGATAACAACGCTTTTTTAAATAAAAATTATTCGATAACAATATTTTTTACAGCAAACGTTGATATTTTCTACGTAAAATTGTATCGATAACCACAATTTATATAAAACAAATTTGATTTTATTATCGATAACACAGAAGAACAGTACGATAACAATACTTTATATGGAAAATGAAACCAATAAAATTTTGTTCTATAGCAAATATTATCGATAAAAATATTTTCTATACAAAATATACAGTTTTTTTCTATAGATTTTCTATTGGCGCACAATATTTTCCATGAAAAATATAACCGATGACATTTTTTTCTATAGAAAATATTATCGATAACAATATTTTCTATAGAAAGTACTATAAATAACAAAATTTTCTATATATAGAAAATACTATCGATAACAATATAGTATTTTCTATAGGAAAAACTATCGATAACATTATAGTATTTTCTATATAAAATATTTTCGATAACAATATTTTATATGGAAAATATTATCGATAGCAGTCATTTCTATAGAAAATAGTATCGATAACAATATTTTCAACAGAAAATATTTCCGATAACAATATATATAATAGAAAATATTATCGATTACCATATTTTCTGTAGAAAATATTTTCGATAAGAATATTTCCAACAGAAAATATTATTGATAGCAATATTTTGTATAGAAAATATTACCGATAACAATATTTTCTATAGAAAATATTGTCGATAAAATATTTTCCATCGCAAATATGCTTGATACCAAAATTTTCTAACGAAAATATTATCGATAACAGAATTTCCTATTGAAAATATTATCGATAACAGTATTTTCTGTTGTAAATATTATCGTTAAGAATATATTTTATTGAAAATATTATCGATCTATAGACAGCTCGTTCGATAACAATATTTTCCCAATTATTTCCCATACCACCCTCTTAAAATTATTGAAGGTAAGTGTTATGTCCTGTGGCAGGAAGCACTTTGGTTAAAAATAATGATTTTCTTCGCCGTCTTCTTGTTTTTATACCCTCCACCATAGTATGGAGGGTATATTAGTTTTGTTTTTCCGTTTGTAACGCATCGAAATAATCATTTCCGACCCTATAAAGTATATATATTCTTGATCAGCGTAAAATTCTATGACGATATAGCCATGTCCGTCTGTCTGTCTGTCTGTTGTAATCACTCTAGCGTCTAAACGAATGGAGATAGATCGCCAAAATTTTGCATAGAGTCGTCTTTTGTCTGCAGGCAGGTCAAGTTCGAAGATGGGCTTTATCGGTCCACGTTTAGGCATAGCTCCCATATAAGGGTACCCCCAAATTTTCGGTATTTTGGGGTTCTTGAGCGCGGTTTTCAACCGAATTCACTGAAATTTGGTATATTGGGTACTTAATATCTCCACAAAAAATTATAAATATAGGTCCACTTTTTCTGGTAGCCCCCATATAAGGGTACCCCCAATTTTGCGGTATTTTGGGGTTCTTGAGCGCGTTTTTCAACCGATTTCGCTGAAATTTGGTACATTTGGTTCCTATTGGGTGCCAAATATCTCCACGAAAAATTTTAAATATAGGTCCAATTTTTCGGGTAGCCCCCATATAAGGGTACCCCCCAATTTTCGGTATTTTAGGGTTCTTGAGCGCGGTTTTCAACCAAATTCGCTGAAATTTGGTACATTGGGTTCTTATTAGGTACCAAATTTCCCCACTAAAAATTATAAATATAGGTCCACTTTTTCCGGTAGCCCCCATATAATACCCCCAATTTTCGCTATTTTGAGGTTCTTGAGCACGTTTTTCAACCGAATTCCCCGAAATTTGGTATTTTGTAGTCGTATATGGTAACAAATTTCCCTACAAAAAATTATTGATATGCACCCCCTTTTTGGGGTAGTCCCCATATAACCCCCTTTTTTATATTAAAATAGTTATGCAATCTGTTCCGCGTTTTGGATTTGGTTCTAAGACTCTGTTGTAATCATATCACCTGCGGAGGATATCGAGATAAAAAACTAGAACGTAAGGTTCGCTAATGAACTATATATGAACTATAACCCGTAGTTAGACCTAGCCCCTGCGTGAGAGGTACCAGAAGGAGTGGACCCGTATTCCCCATCATCAAACTTGAACTAAGTTTGGAAGAAATTATAAGATGGCCAAAGTTTGGATGAAATCAAAATTTTCTGAAACAAATTTGGTCCAAAGGAACATGGGGTCTAGAATTTTAACCGTGTATTAAAAATTAATCCATTAAAAATTTCTGAAATTTGTTTTATAGTTTACATTGTGTTTTACATAACTGGTTTGTGGAAATGTCGAAATATGTTCATTTTTTTTATTTTCCCTATATTTTCATTTTAAGTACCTGTCAGTATATCTATGGTGGAGGGTATCCAAAGTTCGGCCCGGCCGAACTTAACGCTTTTTCACTTGTTTTTTTTTTTTGATTTGTGATTTAGAGAATTGTTATTCTTCTACAATTTGTTGTTTGTTATTGATGCTGAGAAGGACATTGGGGTATACTCTTGATTGTTGTTGACAACAACTACATCAACATCATCATCAAAATCACAAAAACAACAACAATGGCCTCTTCAAAAATGGTTCTAAGGATATCGGGGTACATCAACTGAATCGCACTTGAAATTCAAGGTGTATTGTCGATTTTGATTTTCTTTTGTTTTATGAAAAAAAAATAAATAAATAATTGGCTAGGACAATGAGTTGCAGTCGGGTTGCCAGTCAATCAAAAGGGGTGGTTGGTTGTCCTTGGGGGAAAGCAAAAAAATCTCAATGGTATGTTTCTATTTAATTTTAATTAAAAACAAGTAAAAAAGTGTCGATCGGTGTTACGAGTAAAGGATTTCATGGATGTTATTTCAATGAGAGAAAGATTATTTTCTAAAGGGCGTTTGGGGGAAAATAAATCCCCTTGCTGGACATTTTGTTTTTGTTTGTGTCGCTTCATTAATTACAAAATTTTAATTGAATGTCCATTTATTTTTAGGTCATTTTATGTCTGGTGAGAGAGAGAGTGAGGGTGGAGGGGTGATAGACTATTAAATTGTTACTAAATAACCCGGCAGAGAATGAAAGAGCGTGTCAAAACTTTCACTTTAAAGGTTGGGGTGCCGGCCATGTGTCTGCCTGTCATGTGTCTGCCAACCATGACACAGGTGTGGATAATGGGATTTTAGTTTTTTTATTCAATTTTATTTTTTGTTGTTGTTGCTGTTGTTTTTAATAGTTGTAATTACTTCTTGTCCATAATAATAATCGATTAATGTCCTAGGCTTCTTGCTTTGTCCAGTTCCAGTGCTACCATCATCGTGTCATTTGTTTCGTTTTTTTTTATTAACAAATGGTCATTTGATTGCTGTCATTGTTTTACTGCATAATGTGGTGTTAGTAGTGGTCTTGTGTTGTGTTGTTTTTGTTGTTGGATGCCAATGTTAAGGCTTCGTTTTTTTCTCTCGGACTATTGCGGTAATTACTATTGTTTTGTTGTGTTTCCTACTCCCACTCTCCCCAATCTGCCTATACTCTCCCCACACTCCCTTAAGTATTTGTTGTACTTTGATTGTAAACACTCGGGTAATTAGCAAACATACAGGGACGAACGTACACACACATGCATACGTACTTACGTCTATTCTTTCTTCGTATGTAAATTATTAACAAAGGGAGAAACCCTTCGGCCTTAAACAGACATCAAACACTTACGAGACACAAAAGAGAGAGGAACAATAGTTGGATGACTTAAAAAAAAACAACAGACGGTAATGTGGTGTGTGAGTAATTACGGTACTCTATAATACGGAGAGCCTGAGAGTGGGAGAAAGGGAGGTAGATGAAAATACCTATGGTATGGGGAGAAAGAGTGTTAATAATATCATGTGTGTCATTGTTTTCATTTATTGAACAATCACAGTGTCCATGTTTGTGGCCCTTGTCAAAGCTTTTATTTAAATCGTTAAACAACCACCCTAATGTCTTTGTATATGATTGTTGGTGCATATGTTTGTGTGTGTGTGTGTAAACATGTAAATTACTCTTGTGTGTGATTAACATCAACATCAACAATAAATATGAACTATTAACGCATGAAGTGAATGTCTTCATGTACAGCGAGTGACCCTAATTTGAATTGGCTTGTAGCGAAGAAGGAAATGGTTGATCGTTTAGAAAATTCTGGATGCATAGGACACAGAGTAAAGAAAATAAAAAAACTTAATGGACTACGAAGTATTTTTGTCAAGGTCTAATATAATTTTATCGAAAATAAAAATATATAAATAAGTAACAAAAAGTAAAAAAAATAAAAATATTTAAAAATCCACGTTGGGCCTTGAAAAAAAATGTTTAAATAATAATTAAAAAACACGGCTATTGGGCTTTTGAAAAATTGCTAATCAATTTTGAGCTATTGTAGCCATGAAAATATACCTTTTTTTTAAAATCTACGACTGCTAATCATCGGGAAAATGATTAAAAATACAAGCTTAAAATATAAAAAATATATAAAATATATTTAACGACGGCTTATTGCCTTTGAAAAAATGTTAAAAAACATTTAAAACATTAAAAAACATGGCCAATTTTTATTTAGAAGAGAGAATTATATAAGGCGTGGATTTTTTAAAAAAAATATATTTTAGAGGTTTATACAGAGCGTGGATGTTTCAAATATATATTTTAGAGGTTTATATAGAGCGTCGATCTTTCAAATATATATTAGAGGTTTATATAGAGCGTCGATCTTTCAAAAATATTTTTTTAAAGGTCTATTTAAGGCTTGGATGTTAAAAAATAGAGGTTTATTTAAATTGTGTTTTTTTAAGTCTATATAATGCATGGATTAAACAAATATTTAAAAAAATATTTTTTTAGAGTTCTATATAGGGCCTGGCTTTTTTAAAAATGATTTTTAGAGGTCTATATAAACCAGTAAGGAAAGTATTAAAGTCGGACTGGGCCGACTATATGATACCGTTCACCACTTTGGGTACATTGTACACATGTATCCTTACAATTGCATATCAAAGGGCACTCGAAGGAACATACTCATGCCTTTCGGCAACCTATGCTAATTTTTTATTTCATTCGGGCAGATTTAGAGTCGTATGTGTACGATGGGCAAATGTATGGAAAATGGTACGTCGCACTGTTAAAAAAATTAATCTCAATTATACACCCGTTCGAAATACATATGGAAGCTATGGCTACATCAGCACCAATTTCAACAAAACGCAATAACGTCATTCAAGTCTCTATTTGATACGTTGTGCAAAATTTCGTGTTAATCGGACAAACATGAGGAGTTTGATGTACCATTCATGTAAAATCTGACGACAATATATATGGAGCTATATTTAAATCTGAACGGATCTTCACAAAACTTAACACACATCATTCTAAACTCAATTCAGTACGCTATGCCAAATTTCATGCAAATCGAAATAGATATTCGGACTTTGGTGCACCATTTACATTAAATCGGACGAAAATATATATGGAAGCTATATCTAAATCTGAACCGATTTTCACGAATTTTAACACTCACCGTCCCCTTACTCAATTCAGTTCGCTATGTCAAATGTCGTGAAAACCAAGGATATATATATACTTTCGTGCACTATTTACCTAAAATATATATATGGGAGCTATATCTAAATCGGATCAGATTTTCGGGAAACTTAACACACACCATGTTAGACTTAATCCTTCGATTTGCACGAAATTTGGCGTGCAAATAGAATATTTAGGGACTTTGGCGCACTATTTACCTAAAATCGGACGAAAATATATATGGGAGCTATATCTAAATCTGAACAGATATCAACGAAATTTAACACACATCGTTCTAGACTTAATTTAGTGTGCTATACCGAATTTTGTGTAAATCGAAAGATATATAGGGACTTTGGTGCACTATTTACCTAAAATCGGACGAACATATGTACAGGAGTTATATCCAAATCTGAACCGATTTTCATGAAGTTTAACACACATCGTTCTAGACTTAATTCAGTACGCTTTGCCAAATTTCGTGAAAATCGAAGGATATATAGGGACTTTGGTGCACCATTTACATAAAATCGGTCGAAAATATATATGGGAGCTATATCTAAATTTGGACCGATATTCAGGAAACTCAACACACATCAGTCTAGAGCTAATTCATTACGGTATGCCAAATTTCATGCAAATCGAAGGATATTTTGAAACTTTGGCGCAAAATTTACCTCAAATCGGACCAAAATTTATATGGGAGCTATATCTAAATCTGAACCGATTTTCACGAAACTTATCACTCGTCATTCTAGACTTAATTTAGTAAGTTATGTCAAATTTCATGCAAATCGAAAATATATAGGGACTTTGGTGCACCATTTACTTTAAATCGGACGAAAATTCAAATTCAATTCAATTTCAATAGGATTCGTCCTTGGACCAAAGAAGTGAGCTGTGCCAAATTTCATCCAAATCGGATCATAAATGCGACTTGCACTTTGTTTACAATTTAACATCTACAGTCGGACAGACGGACTGACATGCATAAATTTCAGAAAGTGATTCTATGCATATCCTCTAAAGGAACAATGTGTCTATATCGTTTCCTTTTGCCTGTTACAAACATATGCACAAAGACATAATACCCTGTACCACAGTGTGATGAAGGTTATAAAAATCCACGCCTTATGGCCTTCAGAATTTTTTTAAGTTTTTTTTATATGAAAAAAATACGCCTGTTGGCCTTCAGAATTTTTTTAAATTTTTTTTATATGAAAAAATACCCCTAATGGCCCTCAGAATATTTTTAAGTTTTTTTATATTAAAAAATACGCCTGATAGCCTTCAGAATTTTTTTATTTTTTTTATATAAAAAAATACGCCTGATGGCTTTCAGAATTTTTTATATGAAAAAATACCCCTGATGGCCTTCAGAATTTTTTTAAATTCTTTTATATGAAAAAAATACGCTTGATAGCCTTCAGAATTTTTTTTAATTCTTCTATATGAAAAAATATGCTTGATGGCCTTCAGAATTTTTTATTTTAAAAATTCACGGAATTTTTTTATTTAAAAAATCTACGCCTATTGGGCTTCGGAATTTTTTGATTAAAATATCCACGCCTATTGGGCTTCGGTATTTGTTGAATTTTTTTATTTAAAAAATCCACGCCTATTGAGCTTCGGAATTTTTTATTTAAAAAATCCACGCCTATTGGGCTTCGGAATTTTTTTTATTTAAAAAATCCACGCCTATTGGGCTTTGGAGAATTTTTTTATTTGTTGTTGCACATAAATTGCCATCGCTGATGCAAAAACTTTTCCGAAACTCTTTTGCGAAAAATTAACACTTTGCTAAGTCACGAAAATGATGCAAAAACTAACATTTAGGGGAACGAAAAAGTAAAATGAAAAACTTTTAGATATCTCTCTTTGGGTAATTAACACAATTTTTGCAACTGCAAAGAAACATCTCAACTAAGTTTTAGGGAGGAAAGAAATGAGGTAATGAAATAAAATAGATACAAAATAAGTTAAATTTAGGGTAGACCCTCTAAAAATTATTCATAAGAAATCGACGGCTTGTGGTAGACCCTCTAAAAATTATTCTTAAGAAATCCACGTCTTGTAGTAAACCCTCTAAACAATATTTTTAAAAACTCGACGCCTTGTGTTAGACCCTTAAAAATGACTTTTAAAAAATCCACGCCTTGTGTTAGACCCTTAAAAATGACTTTTAAAAAATCCACGCCTTGTATTAGACCCTTAAAAATGACTTTTAAAAAATCCACGCCTTGTCTTAGACCCTCTAAAAATTACTTTTAAAAAATCCACGCCTTGTCTTAGACCCTTAAAAATGACTTTTAAAAAATCCACGCCTTGTCTTAGACCCTTAAAAATGACTTTTAAAAAACCCACGCCTTGTCTTAGACCCTTAAAAATTAATTTTTAAAAAATCCACGCCTTGTCTTAGACCCTTAAAAATTATTTTTAAAAAATCCACGCCTTGTCTTAGACCCTTAAAAATTATTTTTAAAAAATCCATCCTTAAAAATTATTTTTGTCTTAGACCCTTAAAAATTATTTTTAAAAAATCCACGCCTTGTCTTAGACCCTTAAAAATTATTTTTAAAAAATCCACGCCTTGTCTTAAACCCTTAAAAATTATTCTTAAGAAATCCACGCCTTGTCTTAGACTCTTACAAATTATTTTTAAAAAATCTAATAATAGGCCTTAAAAATTATTTTTAAAAAATCCACGCCTTGTCTTAGACCCTTAAAAATTATTTTTAAAAAATCCACGCCTTGTCTTAGACCCTTAAAAATTATTTTTAAAAAATCCTTTAAAAATTATTTTTAAAAAATCCACGCCTTGTCTTAGACCCTTAAAAATTATTTTTAAAAAATCCACGCCTTGTCTTAAACCCTTAAAAATTATTCTTAAGAAATCCACGCCTTGTCTTAGACTCTTACAAATTATTTTTAAAAAATCCCTTAAAAATTATTTTTAAAAAATCCACGCCTTGTCTTAGACCCTTAAAAATTATTCTTAAGAAATCCACACCTTTGGTAGACCCTTAAAAATTATTTTTAAAAAATCCACTCCTTGTGGTAGACCCTTAAAAATTATTTTTAAAAAATCCACGCCTTGTGTTGGACCCTTAAAAATTAATTTTGAAAAATCCACGCCTTGTGTTAGACCCTTAAAAATTAATTTTAAAAAATCCACGCCTTGGGTTAGACCCTTAAAAATTACTTTTAAAAAATCCACGCCTTGTGTTAGACCCTTAAAAATTATTTTTAAAAAATCCACGCCTTGTCTTAGACCCTTAAAAATTATTTTTAAAAAATCCACGCCTTGTCTTAGACCCTTAAAAATTATTTTTAAAAAATCCACGCCTTGTGTTAGACCCTTAAAAATTAATTTTAAAAAATCCGCGCCTTGTGTTAGACCCTTAAAATTTAATTTTAAAAAATCCACGCCTTGTCTTAGACCCTTAAAAATTACTTTTAAAAAATCCACGCCTTCCAAAATTTTTTTTCTCACTTTTCATTCGTCTGTGTCTCTGCAAATTTTCCGATTTTCGTATTTTGCCATTTTTCGTTGTTGTCGCTGTTATTGTTGTTGTTGTATTTTTTGGCATTGTTTGTGTACAAACCTGTTGTTCCATTTTTTGACTGCGATTGCTAATAGCCGACATGATGATGACGATTGGCGGTGATGGTGACGGTGTACGCCTGTAGAAGTCGAGGTCGGTGACGTTCAGGTCTGTCTGTCTAACTTCTGAGACAATGACAGGTGATTAGTTGATGTAAAAGGACGGCAGAATAGTTGATTAATATTATTATTGTTATTTTTATAGAATATTTAAGTTTTGTTGTTGTTTTTTTATTTTCTTTGGGAATTATAACACTTGAATATTTTTTCAAAAATTTTTATTGATTTTTTTTATTTTTTTTGTAATTTTTGCCTTTCTATTTTTAATCGGAATTTCGAATATTTAACACTTGTCTAACTAAATAATAAAATATTTAATACGAAACACTTAACGACCACACACATGTAAGGACTATTTCTCAAAAGGATGTCCTTCGAAATAAACACTTAAAATATTTTGTTTTGTCGGCTTCAATTTTTTGTTGTTTAAAATCCGAACGATTTTGAAACAGCTGCCACTACGCCACTTGTGTCTTTCCAATTAATGACTGAGTGAGCGATTTTAAAATGATATTTTGAATGTGTGTAATTTGTTTGTTGTTTGGCAAGTACTTGTTGTTGTGAACTCTCCGAAAGGTTGTTGTTATTGAAATTTGTTTTTGTTTATTTTTTAATTTATTTTTTTTAATTTTCTTTTTGCATTTTTTTAAACATCTGGCAGCACTTTTTGTTAAACAAAATGGCACTGTGGATAAATAAATTTCCGGGAGCGGTAATTAAGAGGTCAACGAGGGCCTGACGTATATTTTTTGTATTTATTTAGACTTATTTTTCCTTAATTTTTAAACAAAAACATTTTTTTTTAATTGGAAAATTTTTTTTGTTATTTTTTTTTTTACTCAGAAAAAATTCACTTCTGTGCCGGACATGCAAAGTATGACGTCATGTTGTAGTTGTTATTATTTTTTTGTATTATTTTCCATTAAGAAATCGTTAAGTTTTTGTTATCCTGGCAACCAAATTTCAAACATAGAACCACAACAACAACAACAGAAAAACCACTACTTTGGTATTTTTTCGCGTATTTCTCGGAATTTCTTTTGTTCGCAGTGTATTGAAAGGCAAAAACAAACCGAATTTTGCACGTTCTTAATTTTGTCGTATATAAACCGTTGCGTAGTTAAACGTTGACTAAAGGATTTCAATTTTGCCACACAATATCAGACAACAACACATAAGTAACAGTTCATGCTCTGGATTTATTTAACATGCCAGAAATTCGAAAAATGTGCTGAATTTGTCTCAAAAATAAAAATTTCTCGCTCTCTCATTTTTACACTCTCACATGTGTCTCACCTAAAGGATATGCAGGACTAACCTAGGTGGGCAATGTTAAGCTAGCATAAGCTAGCAGGCTGCTAACATACTGTGTAGTTTTCTCTCTACTGTTCATCTTTCTCCCTCTCTCTCTCTCTCACCTTACATGTGTCTCAGCTAAAGGATATACAGAACTATTATAGGTGGGCAATGTTAAATAACATACTGTGTAGTTTCTTTCTCTCTACTGTTTACTTTTCATCTTTCTCCCTCTCTCTTTGAAATTTTCTCTCTCTCTCACAATCATTATCTTGTGGTATGAGTGGCCTACTTCTCTGCTAAGAATTTCTGCATAGCTGTGCAGTTAAACAACATAAGCATGCAGAAAGTAAACATACTCACTCTCTCCCTTATTACTCTCGCTCTCTCAACATTTTCCCCCTTGCAACAATCTGGTGTGAGTGACCATATCTGCACACCGTTACAATTAACTGGCTGCTAAATCGATTAAACAACAGTCCTATGCAGAAGACTTTTCTCTCTTCGTTACATTGCTCTATTTCTTTCCCTCTGTAAAGATACCTAATAACTCTCACCATTACCCTTTGAGTATGAACAGCCACCTTCCTTGCTCTAGAATATTTCGTTTTAGTTGTGTTGTTGTGCTGGTGAAACCGGCCTTTTTCCCCCAGCCTACCTTCCTTGCCTCCTTTACTCCATTTTTATGTTCGTTCAACAGGACGCAGGATAACAACACACAGCAATCTAGAAACTATAGCAACTGTAAATATGGCAAACAGTAAAGCAAAGTGTGCTTCACAACACCATACCATGACGACACAAATACATACTCGTCAGTATGTGTGTTCATGGCAACACAGGCATATTGCAGCTGGCGATATAGGGATGTCATACTAAGAGGTTGGAGGACATTAATACTAAGAGGATAGAACAAATTTTCCCTACAGTTTTTAAGAAGCTCACTAGGCCCTAATTTTTGAAGATAATTTCTAGAATCCCACATGACATATATATATATATATATATATATATTTTTGTGAACAAAGTACAGGTCGCATTTATGATCCGATTTGGATAAAATTTGGCATAGGTCACTTATTTGGCCCAAGGACGAACCCTATTGAAATTGGGAAAAATCGGTTCAGATTTAGATATAGCTCCCATATATATATTTAACCGATTTAATGTAAACGGTCCCTATATATCTTTCGATTTGCACGAAATTTGGTACAGCCTAATCATTTAGGTCTAGAATGATGCCTGCCAAATTTCGTGAAAATCGGTCCAGATTTAGATATAGCTCCCATATATAGTTTCGTCCGATTTCATGTAAATGGTGCCCCAAAGTCCCTATATATCCTTCGATTTGCAAAAAATTTGGCATAACGTACTGAATTGAGCCTAGAATGATGTCTGCCAAGTTTCAAGAAAATCGGTCCAGATTTAGATATAGCTCCCATATATAGTTTTGACCGATTTCATGTAAATGGTGCCCCAAAGTCCCTATATATCTTTCGATTTGCACGAAATTTGGCATAACGTACTGAATTGAGCCTAGAATGATGCCTGCCAATTTTCGGCAGGCATCAGATTTAGATATAGCTCCCATATATATTTTCGTCCGATTTCATGTAAATGGTGCACCAAAGTCCCATATATCTTTCGATTTGCACGAAATTTGGCATAACGTACTGAATTAAGCCTAGAGTGATGTCTGCCAAGTTTCAAGAAAATCGGTCCAGATTTAGATATAGCTCCCATATATAGTTTTTACCGATTTCATGTAAATGGTGCCCCAAAGTCCCTATATATCTTTCGATTTGCAAAAATTTGTACCACACTGTGGTATAGGGTATTATGCATTTGTGCATATGTTTGTAACAGGCAAAAAGAAACGAGACACATGGCTCCTTTTTGAGAATACGCATGGAATCACTTTCTGAGTCGATTTATGCACGTCCGTCCTGTAGATGTTAAATTGTAAACAAAGTACAAGTCGCATTTGTGATCCGATTTGGATGAAATTTGGCACAAGTCACTTATTTCGCCCAAGGACGAACCCTATTGAAATTAAAGAAAATCGGTTCAGATTTAGATATAGCTCCCATCTATATTTTTGTCCGATTATTGGTAAATGGTGCTCCAAAGTCCCTGAAAATCAATCGATTTGCACGAATTTTGGCATAGTGTACTGAATTGAGTCTAGAATGACGTGTGTCAAGTATCGAGAAAATCTGTTCAGATTTAGATATAGCTCCCATATATATTCGTTCGAATTTATGTAAATGGGGCACCATAGTTCCTATATATATTTCGATTTCCACGAAATTTGGCACAAAGTAATGAATTAGGACTAGAATGATGTGTGTTGAGTTTCCTGAAAACCGGTCCAGATTTGGATATAGCTATCATATATATTTTCGTCCGACTTAATGTAAGTGGTGTACCAAAGTCCCTTAATATATTTCGATTTGCACGAAATTTGGCACAGCATACTGTATTGAGCCTAGAATGATGTCTGTCAAGTTTCGTGAAAATCGGTTCAGATTTAGATATAGCTATCATATATATTTTCGTCCGATTTAATGCAAATGGTGCACCAAAGTCCCTAAATATCTTTCGATTTCCACGAAATTTGGCACAGCATACTAAATTGAGCCTAGAATGATGTGTGCTAAGTTTCGTGAAAATCGGTTCAGATTTAGATATAGCTCATAATATTTTTGTCCGATTTTACATAGATGGTGTAAAAAAACTCCTAATATTTGTCCGATTAACACGAAATTTTGCTCAACGTATCAAATTGAGACTTGAATGACGTTATTAGGTTTTGTTGCAATTCATGCAGATGCAGCCATAGCTTTCATATGTATTTTGAACGGGTGTCTGATTGAGATTAAATTTTTAACAGTGCGGCGTACCAAATAGCGTGTATCGATTTTGGTATAAATCGTTTTCCATAAATTTGTCCCGTGGTACGCAGACGACTCTAAATCTGCCCAAATGAAATTAAATTTATCATAGGTTGCAGAAAGACATGAGTATGTTTCTTCGAGAGAACATTGACATACAATTGTAAGGATACATATGTACAATATACCCAAGGTGGTGAAGGGTATCATATAGTCGGCCCAGTCCGACTTTACTACTTTCTTCACTATTTTTTTGTTTGGAAATGGTTTTGTTACTCAAGCACATATTTATTTCCAACCTTCCAATGCTTGCAGTTAAGTCAAGTTCCATAGTGATTTCTTGGTAATTTTAGGAGACCTTGGCAAAAATAATCGAGTTAGACCCATGGTTCCTTTTGAGAATATGCATAGAATCACTTTCTGAGTCGATTTATGCATGTCCGTCAGTGTCCGTCCGTCCGTCTGTCCATGTAAAATTGTAAACAAAGTACAGGTCGCATTTATGATCCGAATTGGATGAAATTTGGCATAGGTCACTTATTCGGCCCAAGGACGAACCCTATTGAAATTGGGAAAAATCGGTTCAGATTTAGATATAGCTCCCATATATATATTTAACCGATTTAATGTGAACGGTCCCTATATATCTTTCGATTTGCACAAAATTTGGTACAGCCTAATCATTTAGGTCTAGAATGATGTCTGCCAAGTTTCGTGAAAATCGGTCCAGATTTAGATATAGCTCCCATATATAGTTTCGTCCGATTTCATGTAAATGGTGCCCCAAAGTCCCTATATATCCTTCGATTTGCACGAAATTTGACA
The DNA here is from genome assembly GCF_032173495.1 of Musca vetustissima. Classification (NCBI taxonomy): domain Eukaryota; kingdom Metazoa; phylum Arthropoda; class Insecta; order Diptera; family Muscidae; genus Musca; species Musca vetustissima. The sequence continues at coordinate 48,727 of NW_026884001.1, forward strand.
TAACGTACTGAATTAAGCCTAGAGTGATGTCTGCCAAGTTTCGAGAAAATCGGTCCAGATTTAGATATAGCTCCCATATATAATTTCGTCCGATTTCATGTAAATGGTGCCCCAAAGTCCCTATATATCTTTCGATTTGCACGAAATTTGGCATAACGTACGGAATTAAGCCTTGAATGACGTCTGCAAAGTTTCGTGAAAATCGGTCCAGATTAAGATATAGCTCCCATATATAGTTTCGTCCGATTTCATGTAAATGGTGCACCAAAGTCCCTATATATGATTCGATTTGCACGAAATTCGGTACAGCGTAATGAATTAGGCCTATAATGATGTGTGCTGAGTTTCAAGAAAATCGGTTCAGATTTAGATATAGCTCCCACATATAGTTTCGTCCGATTTAATGTAAATGGTGCACCGAAGTCCCTATATATCTTTCGATTTGAACGAAATTTTGCACAGCGTACTGAATAAGGTCTAGAATGATGTGTGTTAAGTTTCTCGAAAATCGGTTCAGATTTAGATATAGCTCCCATATATATTTTCGTCCGATTTAAGGTAAATGGTGCACTAAAGTCCCTACATATCTTTCGATTTGCACGAAATTTGGCATAGTGCACTGAATGAAGTCTAGAATGATGTGTGTTAAGTCTCCTGAAAGTCGGTTCAGATTTAGATATAGCTCCCATATATATGTTCGCCCGATTTAATGTAAATGGTATACCAAATTCCCTATATATCCTTCCATTTGGCGGAATTCGGCACAGCGTACTAAATTGGGTCTAGAATGATGTGTGTAAAATTTCTTGAAAATCAGTTCAGATTTAGATATAGCTCCCATATATATGTTCGCCCGATTTTATGTAAATAGTATACCAAAGTCCCTATATATCCTTCGATTTGGGCGAAATGTGGCATAACGTACTGGATTGAGTCTAGATTAATGTGTGTAAAATTTCGAAAATCGGTTCAGATTTAGATATAGCTCCCATATATATATATATATATATATATATATATTTGTCTGATTTTATGTAAACGGTGCACCAAACACCCTAAATTTGTCCGATTGAGATGAAATTTTGCATATCGTATTGAATTGAGTCTTTTATAACGTGTGTTAAGTTTTGGGTAAATCGGTTCAGATTTAGATATAGCTCTCATATATATGTTCGTCCGATTTTATATAAATATTGCACCAAACACCCTATTTTTGTCCGATTGAGACGAACTTTTTGATATCGTACTTAATTATGTCACCTGTGGAGGATATCGAGATAAACAAGTAGAACGTAAGGTTCGATAATGAGTTTTTACTTTTAGGGAAATCGGTTCAGATTTCCTTCCCCACATATATGTTCGTCCGATTTTATGTTAACCCTACTTTTGTCGTATCGAATTCAGTCTAAAATAACGTATTTACAGATAGCTCCCATATGTACGTTCGTCCGCTTTTATGTAAACGGTGCGCCAAACACCGTACTTTTTTCCGATCGAGACGAAATTTTGCACATCGTATAGAATTGGTTTTTGACCTGTTATAACTAACGATACTTTCCATTCCGGCTGTCCGGATTTGCAAAGCTCATTTATTTAACCCAAATACGAACCCTATTTAAATAGGTAAATATCGGTTCATATTTAGATCCGTCTGTCATATATATTGTCGATTTGCTCTAAATTGTGTACCATTTACCGACTTTCATTCAAATGGTCCATAAAATTGGCGTGTACCAATAACAGATTGGTTATAATCCATGACAGGTATATTAACTGCACGTTACGGATTATTAATAACTAATCTGTTATTGTTTTTGCACAAGGGATTAAAATAGCAATAACATATAGTCATAATCCGTAACAGGTATTTTAACTACCTGTTCCGGATTATTACTACTTAATCTGTTATTGTTTTTGCACAAGGGATTAAATAGATAGTCATAATCCGGAACAGGTATGTTAACTACCTGTTCCGGATTATTACTAGCTAATCTGTTATTGTTATTGCACAAGGGATTAAAAAGGTATTATCGACGCATAAACCTGCAGAATTGGGTTTTTAGTATTTGGTAAATAATTAGGTATTAACTTTTTATTTCATCTACCTGTCCTATATCGCACTGAATAAGGGTATTATATATATATGCTGGGTATTCATCCTTTTGAATAACAGTAATATTTTAAACTTCAAGGAGTTAACACGCACAATATAAATAAGATGCCGAGAACACGCAAACAAAGCGCTGCCACACGCCGACGCATTGTTAGGAATTTGGTCCAAGATGAGCGGGAGTCGTTGAGAAGGACACAAAACAATGTTATTCAACGATCATATGGTGCCGAATGGAGGAGGCAACGTCGACAAAATCAGCAATTTAGAACCGCTGAAAGGCAACGAGATGCTGCTGCACATAGCCATAGGCGAGATGATTCGGAATTCCGCCTAGCGGAACAAGAAAGGAACACTTCCGAACACACACTTAGACGTCAGAATGTGTTGTATCGTATAGAAGAGCAAGAGAGGAATACATCAGCACATTCTCAACGAAGACAGAATCCAACATATCATTATGAGGAACAGCTAAGAAACACCGCCGAACATGCTATTAGACGTCAGGACCCACTCTATCATAATGAGGAACAGATAAGAAACACCGCCGAACATGCTATTAGGCGTCAGGATCCACTCTATCATTATGAAGAGCAACAGAGGAATAGTGAAGAACATGCTCGTAGACGTCTAGATCCACTATATCATGAGGAGGAGCAACAGAGGAATACTGCAGAGCATGCTAATAGGCGCCAAGACCCACTATATCGTGAGGAGGAGCAAGAGAGAAATACTGCAGAACATGTTCATCGACGCCAGGACCCACTATATCACGATGAGGAGCAACAGAGGAATACTGCAGAACATGTTCATCGACGCCAGGACCCACTATATCACGATGAGGAGCAACAGAGGAATACTGCAGAGCATGCTCATAGACGCCAAGATATAATGTATCGCGTTGAGGAACAGGAAAGAAATACTGCGGAACATACATATAGACGACGGGATCCAACATATCGCCAGGAAGAACAAAGGAGGGATTCATCATTTCACTCTCAAAGACGTCAAAATCCCGAAATTCGTTTGTCAGAGCGTCTACGAAATACGGTACAACGCCAACAAAGGCGAATAGCGCAGAGGAGTGAGCAAATGGATTTGAATCGGTCAGTTAGATTCAGAGTTGAATTGCATAGACGTAACCCCAGTAACAGGGTTAGGAACAACATGCTGCAGGCCGAACGAAGCAGACGGCGTAGAAATAGTATTTCCTATGAAGAAAGGCAGGAGGAAACCGCACGACAAATTACACGACGCAATCAATTGAAGTTTCAGCGATACAATGATGCCATCAAACAGGGACCAACGAGGATTTGTACATGTTGCGGCGGATTATGGTTTCCTCACCAGGTGGAATTATTACATAAAGAAGGTATGTCAAACTTAAATTTTATTAATCAAGTATTTTATTTGTCCGAACGTTTTCCTTCGGTCGATGGCTCATTCACTTTTTGTAAAACCTGCAGTCGGGCAATTAAGAATGGAAAAAAGCCGAATATATGTCTATCAAATGGCTTAGATTTTCCAGATATCCCGAGTCCTCTAAAAGACTTAACGTCGGTAGAGGAGCGATTGGTCACAGCTCGATTACCTTTCATGATAATCGTTGCGTTAGGTTTCGAAAGGCAAAGTGCTATTCGTGGCGCAGTAGTAAACGTACCCATATCGGTCAATGAAACGGTGACTTCACTCCCAAGAAACTTTGATCAAGCTCAGGTGATTCAATTACACCTCAAACGTCGCATGGCATATCAGCATGATTATATGACTGAAACAATCCGACCAGCGAAGGTAATTGATGCAGCCAGGTATTTGATTAACACTGAGTTGTATATCAAACATGGTATTACAATTGACGAAAGTTGGTTTGAAGGTTGTAATTCTTCACTGGTCGTTCCGTTTGTGGCTAATCAGGAAGATCGGGAAGAAATTCAAAATATTTTCGAAAATCAGCTATCTACTGAAGCCACTGTCGATGATATTCCGCACGTCGATGAATATGCAATGGAAAATCTCAATCCAGGTGGACAACAAACAATGCTGGAATGTAGAGCTGTTGAAAATGTACCTCACCAACGAGTTGTAATGGCTCCAGGCGAAGGTCGTCGTCCAATAGATATGATAATGGATACAGATTCTGAAGAGTTGGCCTTTGTTTCTATCTATTGCGGTAAAAAACGTTCCTGTACTGAAACCTATTCAAAAATTGTTCGCTCTGAACTCCGACGTTATGACAGACGATGCTGTAGAGTAGATAAAATACTTTACAGTTACAAAAAACTAGAACTTTTAACCATTAAAAGTGCAATGTCAATAGCTCTGAGAAAACACACGCGATCTGGAAATGTTACAGCCAGAAATGCTTTAGACGAGTCATATATGAATAGTCTAATTCAACACGATGACGGCTATCGCATCCTAAAAGGAGTAAGAACGTCACCAGCTCACTGGGAAGGAGAAAAAAAGAAAGCCGTTGCCATGATCAGACAGTTCGGTCTTCCAACGTTTTTTATAACATTGTCTGCAGCCGAAACAAAATGGGTAGAACTGTTAGTAATTCTGAGTAAAACTGTTGACAAA